>NW_027397281.1:0-63605 GCF_003265705.2 Callorhinus ursinus | reverse complement strand
ACTAGAGGTTGCCAGTGAGTTTTTTAAATGGAGCTATAAATTCTTTCAAGAAACACCTCACTCAGGCTTACCTTGAAGAGTTTCCCTCCCATCCAAGTACTAACCAGGCCCGACCCTGCTTAGCTTCTGAGATCAGAGAGTTTCCCTCTCCTCCTGGTTTAATCTAGCGCACGAGTCTTACTCCCACAGGGTCATAGATGAGGGCTGAGCAGAGCAGTTTGTAACCTGTAGTCCACAGCAGCCTTTCAACAAACAGGTGAGAACAGCCCTGGAGCTCCTGGCTCGGGGGCCCCAGACCCCTGCGCTCCTGCCTTGTCTGAGGCACAGGCGCAAGCTATTCTCTGCAACAGAGTCTGCCGCCGAACCACTCCTCCTAAATGGGCTTAGGAAACTGGTCTTTGTGGCTTCCAGTTTGTGCAAGTGGGCATGATAGCATCCTGAAGAAATTTCCTGGGTTAGAAACCAAAAAGGAAGTTGTGCTCTCCAGCTCCGATAGAATAGGAAGGATGATTATTCATTTGTAACAATTTAAAGCCAGTATAGAACCTTCGATAAAGAACACTCAGTCTAGGGCGCCTGGGTGGCTCAGTTGGTTAAGTGACTGCCTTCGGCTTAGGTCATGATCCCGGAGTCCTGGAATGGAGTCCCACTTCGGGCTCCCAGCTCAGCGGGGAGCCTGCTTCTCCCTCTGACCCTCTCCCCTCTCAAGCTGTTTCTCTCTCTCTCTCTCTCGAATAAATAACTAAATAACTAAATAACTAAATAAAATCTTAAAAAAAAAAAAACACTCACTCTACATATGCCCGTGAGGATACCAGTCTTGTCACACGATGGCCTGAATTTCGACTTCCTTTCCATCTAGCTGTAGTGTTAGAGACCTTGAACTCTCCTTTATGTTTCATTCACTGTAAGTGAATACTTACCGTTAAAGGTGCTAGAGCTCCTCATCCAACCCTTCGCAAAACTTACCGACTATGAGAGCATCACCTGTGCCTGAAGGGAAGACAAAAGTAGGGAAGAACAACATCAGCCTGGCACACGGCATGATCAACAGGAACTCTCAGCCAGTGATGCTTCATCCTGATTTTTTTTCAGCACACAGTCTAATGTTTTTCTAGTATAAAAAGCCATGGGTCTCCCTCACAGAACATCATTTTATCTTGTGCACTCAGCAAAGTATGTTTTTTTTTCTTTTTAACTTAATATCTTTTTCATAAAATTACTATACTGACAGCAGAGGATTTATAAAACAGAACAAAAAATATCACCCGTAATCCTCTTACCCTGAAATGTTTTGGTACAATCCATTCTGGTACATTTTCCCATGCACCTAAGTTTTTACACAGTTATAGAATAAAAATCCAAATCATGACAGGCAAATAAATATAAACTTATTCTAGTGGATGTATCAGTGTAGTCCAAGATTTCTATTCTATATTTAAGTTGTTTCCAGTTTTATTTGTAATGAAAGCCTTGATAAAAATGTATGAAATATTTTTCATATTAAAATATTCCATTAGAATGGATTCCTAGGGGGGCTAATTGGCATGGATATTTGTATTATTCTCTATATACACTGCATAATTGTTTTTCACACGCTTTTTGCCATTTGCTGTGGTACATTCAACATATGAGGATACCCGTTTCACCACATCCTTGCTTTTTATCGGCTGTTCGCATAAGAAGCTTTCTGTTGTTGTTAATGTAATGGGGATAAAAGGTATCTTGTTTTTTGCTTTTGCATTTCTTTAGTTTTAATGAGATTAAGGTTTCCAGATTTATGTGCCAGGGTGAATATATACTTATATTCTCTCTCTCTGTCCTGCATTCTAAGATAGTTGGTGCATTTCTCTGTTCCTTATTCAGTGCTGCGTTGAACTCTGCTAAAGAAACTTCACTTGCCTTAGAAAGGTCATGGAGACTTTTGTGAATTAGGAGATCCAGACAGTGAAAGGGGTAGTAGAACTAAGTATAAGCCAAATCAAACTGGAGCTTTTGAGAGAAAATCTGGGTGGAAGAGAGAAGCTAAGTTCTAGAAAAGCAGTTGCATTAACAGATGGATCCTTGGGGGACCGAAATGGGTGAAGTGGATTTTAGGACATTTTTATGAGTGCTACATAATGTAATACTTCTTTGAGACTCACTGGGATATTCCAGTAAAGTCTTAGTGTTTACTTTATTTCTGGAGTTAAATCTATTTAGTGGCCAGGCAATACTGTTATGGTACTCTTGAGACAACACAGTTAAATATAGGTCATACGTACTGTTAGCGGCTTGTTCTAGCCTTAAAGGGGAGCCCGAGATCACCCCTTACGGTGAGGAAGATGATATAAATCAGGTCTCCGGTATAACTGGGTCATTGAAATGGGAGATGTGGTAGATTTGAGAATTCCAAGAAATTCTTCATTCTGTGATGCTAGCCTTTAAAGAATTCTTATTTGGCTTGCAGTTTACTCTCAAACTGCTCTCTCGTGTCTTCTTCCAAGTCCCTGGTCTATTTCCCCAGCTTCCTTCTTCGGAAGGCCTAGGACTGGTATCTTACGCAATCCTCAGCCTCAGGGACAATATTTTTCTCTGTTTTCCACTGTCTTATCTTTGCTTGCCTCTTCTCACTACAAAGTGGTAGATTTCAAGGACCAGGATTACGTAGGGTAAAGAGACTAGGAACAAGAGTGGAAGGGGACGTGCTTTTAGTCTGGGTCTGTTTTAAGTCCAGAGGGATGAAAGAGTTCACATGTGGTCCAGCCCAATTCATGAGGAGTCCAGGCTAAGGTGTGAGTTCCAGGAATCTTCTGGTGAACAGTTACTTGGACTGTTCGAATTCTTTTTATCTTCCCGAATCAGAAGAACTGCTTATTGTGTGGTGTTTTGGACGTTGGCTTAAGAGCTTTCCATTTCATCATGCCTAATATTGGGATTTTCTCTTGTTTTACCCAGAGGACGGCCCCATCCGCGTCAGCACTGCGCCTGCTCTAGACGCCCCGGAACCTTCAGCAGCTGCTGCAGGGTGGCTGGAATCAGACTCGCCACCTGCATGGTCGAGGGCAGGACCCCCAGGAGCGCCACTGGACCCATCTCTTACACAGGTTGACCGATTTCTCCTGGTGTTCAGAGTCTGTTTTTGTCTAGCACCATTTGAAATCGGTTATGATATAGGGGGAAAAGCAGCAGCCTCGGAGCCTCATGCCAACCCTGGTGAGCAAGCGCCTGTCTCCTGGAGGACGGATGGGCAGAGAGTGGGGAAGGACCATCTCGCGCTTTTTTCACTAACTTCTTTAACTGCATTTATGATGCCTTATTGCAGAGGTAAGAGAGAACTGAATGTATTTTGAAAAACAAATGGCCATAATGCATCTGATGTCCCGGGTTGCATGTTGCTGAAATGTGGCAGGTGCTGCATATGCTGTCAGCGGTTGCTGTTGAATCATCTTTCCGTGAAGAGTCTGTTCGTGCCTCCTGACCTGAATAAATGCTTCACTCTACTCAATTAATCATGTCTTTGTTTTTCATCTGTCATTTCCTATTCATAATTCCATGATAAGCGGGGTCCTGAAAAGGTGACTTGAGATGTAGATTTACCCACTTCCTAAGCATTTGAGAAGCCAGCCCGTTAGGACAAGAATGGAATTCTGTGAGCCAAGAAACATACATGAGAGAAAAGATCACAGAAAAGAGAGATGGTTCAAGCCCGGGCCAAGGGATGCTGCTTATGGAAGGGGAAACTGAGGCTGGTTCCAAATGGACTTGGAGCCCTGGCACCTCTGCGGTCCGTGATCCTTTGAGAAATTTGGTCGAACCGAACCCACTGTCACATGGCTGGTAAAGGAGAGCAGCCTGAGGATTTCCCTTACTTCATAAAAGATGCAGGAGGTCTACTTGTGGTTCATAGTTTCTATGAACCCTGAAGACCAGGGCGGACCAGTTCTGGAAAGGTAATCCGCGATTAGCCAGATCTGACGCCACGGGGGATAAGACCTGGGGAACCTGCGGGTCTGAGGGCTGTGGCCCCCTGAGGGCGCGTTTGCGCAGATGTCCTGAGACATCTTGAATCCGTTTTTCAAGACCGTGCAACTTTTAGGGTCCACCTGTCGGGGCTCTGGTTATCCTGTTCCAGGATCGGGCCTACATTTTTGTTCTAAAGTTTCCCCAGGTGACGCTCATGTGCAGCCACAGCTGAGAGCCACCCCTCTGGGGTCTTGCTTTCCTACTCAGACGGTGGTGTGAGGACCCCTAGCACAGCTGTATGAGTTGTTGGTCTTCATCTCTTTGGGCTGCTGTAAGAAAATACCGCAGCCCGTGCAGCTTATAAACAACCGGTACTTCCCTTTCGGATGCTGGGAAGGCCAAGATCAAGGTGCTGGCGGATTCAGCGCTGGGTGAGAGCCAGCTTGCTGGCTCAAAGACCATGCCTTCCCAGGGCACAGGGGCTGAGGGAACTTCCTTGGGCCTCTTTACAAGGGCACTAATCCCATCCATGGAGGCTCCGCTCCCATGACCTAATCTCTTCCCAAAGACCCCCACCTCCTACGAGTATCACCTTGGGGGTTAGGGTTTTAACCTGGGGATTTTGGTGGGACACAAACATTCACACAGTAACTGTCTTGGAACGACACACCTCACCTGGAAGTCCAAACTGTCACCTCATTTCACGAGGCTGAACTCAAGGCATTGGCAGGGCCAAGCTCCCACCAGAGGTCACAGGAGAATCCGTTTACTGGCCTTGCCAGCTCCCGGAGCTGCGTTCTTTGGCTTGCGGGCCCTGCCTCCATCCTTAAGGCCGGCAGCAGAGCATCCGGCCACAGGGTCGCACCGCCTTCTGCAGTCAGCTTCCCCACTGCCCTCCCTTCTAGGGAGCCCTGTCGTTACCCTCAGCCCCACCCCCCGCAAGACCCCACGTGCAAAGAACCTTAGCCACAGAGGGGACGTTCACAGGTGTGTGGTATTAGGACTCCGTGATCTCTGGAGGCCATTAGCCCACCACAAGCAGCAGTACGTAGAACCCGTGGCAATGCTGAATCTTGGGCCCCACCTGGGACCTGCTGGATCAGAATGTGCATTTTAACAAGACTTGCCCGCACACTACAGCTGGAGAAGCATGGTCCCATGGGGTCCTCCCCAAGGAATTCTCCAATAAGGAATTGAGTCCCATGTCATATACAAATTGAAGGGGTGTTTTCCCAGCAGCCTTTTCGGGTGGTGCTGGGTGATCCGATGACTGGCATTTTCCCAGACACCATAACTAAGTGCCCATCTAAACGACGGTGGTCTCCAGATTCTCCCTGAAGCCACCAGCCCTAAGCACCAGGACGCTGGAGCTCTTGCTTGGTTTCCATAGTTCGAAACAAGTCTTGCCACTGCCACATAAAACAACTCTGTTTTTTAAAAGCTGTGTAAGGGAGATAAATATTTATGATGTAAACATAAGCAGCTTCTGCTACTCCCCATATACAAGTTTTCTTGGGGTAGCAAGTCAGGAATCGGGGTGGGTTACTTTCTCATTGTGACCGGTACTTGTGACGATTCGTTCACCTTCAGGTACATAAGTGAGAAGGAAGGAAAGAGTTTACTGACCACAGCCCCCAATATTCTGCTTCCCCATATTTAAGCAACAAGGGACAGAGGTGAGCCCTTTTAAAATGTCGATTTCACAGAAGGAAAGCAGAAAAGACCTAATTAATACTAGATCCCAAACGAAATTTAAAATGTCTTCTAGGAATCACAGCAAGGACAGGAACCTCTGAATAATGACCAAGTTGGAAGGACTTCAGGAATGTCAAATGCCTAGAGACTCCACAGGAGGGCAGCAGTGCTACGCGGTGGAAAGACTGACCACTTCAGTCCAGTGCAACCTTTTCTGATGAAGCTGGAAATGATGAAAGCAACATTCCCTAGGTGGAGAAACAACAAAAACCGTGTGCACGGGTACTCAGTTTTGCATCCTTGCTGGAAGTCAGTAGACTATGTTAAATCCTGGTCTATGCAAACGCGTAAAGTACGCAAAGAAGTTCATTCTTGGTTGCAGCTAGCTGTCAGGAATTACTAAAGTTTAGAATACTGGAGTTGCCTATTTTCCTTAAACCAAGAATATTCTTTAACAATACAATTCCAGCCTCTCCCGTGTTTCTTCGGCATTCCCACAGAATACTTTTTATTATTAGAAACCTTAAACTCTTGGGGTTCCTGGGTAGCTCAGCTGGTAAGCATTTGTCTTCGGCTCAGGTCATGGTCCCAAGGTCCTGGGATCGAGCCCCGCATGCGGCTCCCTGCTCGCGGGAAGCCTGCTTCTCCCTCTCCCACTCCCCCTGCTTGTGTTCCCTCTCTCGCTGTGTCTCTCTCTGTCAAACAAACAAATTAAATAAATAAATTGAAACCTTAGACTCTCCCTGTATATTTGATGCCAAGTTAAAAAATATGCTATAGTTTAAAGCCGAATAAAATTTGTTTTCCTTATAAACAACCTAATTTACATCAAGTGTTGATATTGTAAAGATTGTTTCTGTTTTTTTTTTTTTTAAACCAGAGCTTTGTTTGACTAGCCAGGTAACAAGACCTTAATTTAAGTCTTGGGATATTTTCTGATTTATTAGGCTGAATTAATAACACCCTAATTTTCTTTTGTAAATGTAAGCCTTTACTTTGCCATTATAGATTTATAAATCACTTTATAAATCACAAATGCAGAAGTTCTCAACCTTAGCTAAGCTACATACTAGAATCACTTGGGAAGCTTAAAAAAAAAAATCCCTATGTCCAGGCCACATCCCAGATCAATTACCTAAGAAAACCCAGAGGGGTTGGGACCCAGGCATCAGTAAAGCTCTCCAAGTGATTCCATGTGCAACATGGTTCAGAACACGGAGGCCTGATCTCAGACATTTAACAATCTAATTCAAATCTGCAAAAAGACCAAGAAATTTTTTTTGGCATCAACAAAAGCAAACCCTATTAGTTACGCCAATCAGCTTTTACACTTTCATTGTTGGGACTTGGGCTTTGAAGTACTTCACCATAGACATGCATTCTAGTGACTGGGAAGGTATGTCTCCTACCAGACATAGGAATACAGAGGTGGTATGAGGTGGTTCACTCAAGGCTAGGTAATCACAAAGGCTCTGAGAGCTGGGGGAATCAGGAAAAAGCTGCATCGGATGGGGTGTAGGAGCTGAGCCTTGAAAGATGCCCAGGACCCGGCAGGACCGGAAGGGCTACGGGCAGCTGTGAACCAGAAGCTCAGCAGAGCACTTGGGGCAGATGGTCTGCTTGGCAGACAGCAGCTTATTTGAAGAAGTACATGGAGCAAGAGAAGTCTCAGGAAGAAAAGTTGGGACTTACCTGTAGGAAGCCTTCAAGGAGCATGCGAAGCAACTTGGACTTGATGCTGTAGGTCATGTGCTGTGGCTGAACAGCTCTGGGCAGGAGAGGCACAGGCTGGGCTGGGAGAGGAGCCCTGACACATCTAAAGCCCTGGGCTGTGAGGGGCAGGAGTGGAATGCTTAGAGAAGCTGGGCCCGAGGGACAAGCATACGTCCTCTGAGATAAAGCATGCTGGAAATAACGCATCATCACAAGTGAAAATTCTCCAATCTACATTTTATTTTTTACAACATTTGAAGTTCTGGTTTTCAAAAAATGAACAATAAAGACTCCGGATACATGGGACTTCTTTCACTGCAAATACATTCTTACAGTTTTAACAAACTTAAATATACATATGCTTTTTTATGTCATTACAGAAACTTTCCTAGAGAAAACTGTTTTCCTCTTATGTTAGGTAATTGACAAGTTTGACAAAGAGCATAATTTATATTTACAATATATCAATTTCCCATATAAATCTATTAAAATGAAAAAACGATATTTGAAGCAAAAACTACTATACAAGTCCATTTATTTTCAAAAGCATAACAATCTTTGGGTGGAAAATATTCAATTCGGCTTGTTAAAAATAAACAGTACAACGATCCCTTGCTTCAAAGCAACTGCTACATCCCTGAAAAGTACACGACAATTGGGCTGGTACAGCTTCACCTCCGTACTGAATTCCAAATTCCTGTTTCTTTCTGCTGAAGCTGATCTTTCCCAACTCCCCCCGGATCCCAGAGGGAAGGAACGCTTACAGTGCGTCACAAACATGGTCCACGCTTGATTCCCAACCATCTCCTTCTCGGGGCAACGTTTCTTTGGCCTAATTTGTGCTACTAAACATAAAAATGCAAAAGGAAACTTTAAAAGTGTCCCGTGAGTTCGAGTGGCCGTCCCCCCTGGGCTTCTCCGAAGGAGACCCCGCCTGGGGTGAGGACGCAGAGGCCACAGTCTGTCCCAACTGAGCATCCGGTGCTACCTCAGCTGTTGGTTTTTTCCGTCCCTTTGCATGAGCAACGGCAGGCACCGTTTCCTTCTCTGAAATATGTGGCTTAATTTTTACTCTGCTGTTAGCACATAAGGTGAGATGCACCTAACACTCAGATTCTGATACAACCTGAGCTTATCTGATGGATATGTTCCTGCAAAACTCACCCTGTTTACATGACGTTGCCTAAAGTAAGACCTCTCTTTATTCAAGTAGCGGGAGAAGAGGACCCATTGCCAGAATTCAGAGTGCAATCTGATTTTCCTAAAGAGCAGAATCCTCTTAGGGAAACCTGCAGGGCCACAGTGTTCACTCTAGCACCGGCGGGCATTCTTGCTAGGAGAGCGAGGGCTCCCTGATGTCGTTCAGGAGTTTGCAACGGATTCTGAATCCCTTATGCAGACTACTTATCGATGTTTAAAAAGTGAAGCACAAATACCGTACACTTTATAGCTTCCTTAAATCACCAAGAAACTACAAACAGTTAAAAAAACAAACAAACATATAGAGCGGAGGACCACGGGAGGGGACGGAAAACTGAATGGGAAGAAATCAGAGAGGGAGACAAACCATGAGAGACTCTGGACTCCGGGAAACAAATTGAGGGTTACAGGAGGGAGGAGGGTGGGGGGATGGGGTAACCGGGTGACGGGTATTAAGGGGGACACGTGTGGTGATGAGCACTGGGTGTTAGATACAACTAATGAATCATTGAACACTACATCAAAAACTAATGATGTACTATATGTTGACTAATTGAATAAAAATATAGAATTCTATCCCATTTAGAGCATTTTCCAATAATATTCCTAGCTAAGGAAGTCAAACTTGTTAGCAAATCCCAATATGCAGGGTTCCTGTTTTTAATGTTTGAGGGCTAAAGTAGCATACACATATTTGTAAAGGCATTTAACAATAAACAATATATAAAATACATCTTAGAGTTGCCGGAAGAATGAGTCTTAAGACTTGGCAATAATCTTTGAACAAGTAGGATTTCAAAATCCCACTTTCTTTCTTTGCTTTCTTTTCTATAGGCTCAAAGAGTCTATTACTTGATAGAACAAATAATTCACTTTGAACTATAGTTCTCTAGATACAGAGATTTATTTTAAAAATTATTTCCCCACCTAAACACTGCCAGGGATACTGTGTCGAGTTGTCCTATAAGTGCAAGTGTTATTCAAGGGAAAACAGGCCAGAGGTTCATACCCAAATTCATCCACGGTTCAAAGCAGCATCAAAGGATGGTGACTACATTCAAGCCACATTAAAATGTCAGCCTTATGGCTTAGTGGTTGCATTCATGAAAGTACAAGAACTAGAGAATAACTCTGATAGACCTTAAGATTTTCATTGGATCAAAAGATAAACTGAGGCACTGGTTTGTGGAAACCATTTGGTGCATCTGCTCTGCCTCAGTGATTGATTTATTCTGGTAAGTGGTATATTCACCTCCAACCTCTGTTTCCCTAAAGGGCAATTTATCCAGAAAACATCAGTTAAGTATAGAAATTAAATCCAGAGGCCCATTTAGAAAATATACAATTAAAAACATATATTTATAGTAGCAAAAGTTCCTGATCTAGAAAGTAAATGACTCTTTCACATGTTCAGCTACTCTGTGTAGAAACTGTCCTATCCTTGTGTTGTGTTTTTGATTCTCTTCAAAACAAGGAATAGAGCAGTATGATACAAAGTACTCAGTAAAGATTTCTTCATTTAAATTAAAATGAGGGCTAATGGCAAAGACTGGAGAGAAACACTTGTTTTCCTAATACTGAAATTTTAAATCTGGCTCTGAGATGAAACTTTTGAAAAGGTAACAATTCTACCGGCCCTCAAGCTCAATAATGCCCATTTAGCCCTCACGGTCAAAGAAATCATGTGTTTGTTTCACTAAGAGAGTCTCCTAAATAACTAAGGGTAACATCACAATTTTATGGTAACAATAGACATCTTTCTAAAACCTGTTATTCTAGCCCAATGCTTTCCAAAGAAATATATTATGAGTCACATGGGTTACTTTACATTTTCTAGAAACCACATTTAAAAAAAGTTAAAAGAAGCTAGCAAAGTTAATTTAAATGTATTTTACTTTAACCCAATGTATGTGTTATTTTACATTTTTTGTACTAAGTCTTAAAAATCTGGTGTGTATTTTACACTTACAGGACAACTTACAGAGGACTAGCCACTGCGAAGTCCTCAGTAACCACATGGGACTATCGACTATTGAATTGGAAAACACAGGTCTAACCCCTGCCTTAGTAAAATGACTAGAACGGACAGATGAAAACTAACCGTGGATGAGTCAGTGGTTCACCAGTCCGCGTGCCCCAGTGACCCCTTCAGGGATGCCTACCCAACCTAACAGCTAACCATGTCAGTTTTGGATACCCTAGTACTTCTTTCTCTGGGGGAGGCCATCACGTGAACCACCACCATCACAAAAATACACTCGTGATGGAGCAATCTCCTGAGGACTAATGGGAACCATTTTATATTGTGAGTTAGGACTATCAGTGAATTCTCTGAGACTGCCATCTTTTTCTACTTTTTGGAGTCAACGCTTCTTTTGTTTGTCTGGTGGTGGAATCCTTTCCTTCTAATAGAATTTTAAATAGAATCTAAGAAAGGACAAAGATAAAAAGGATTCACCTAAATTTTAAGAAACACTTATGTGATAGAACAACGAAGCAATTTAAAGATGGTGAAAATCTAACCCTGGATTACTAGTTACAGATGTTTTATATTACCTTCACCAACCATTATATGACCTTCCAATATTTATAGACACCTTGAAGCTCACGACAGCCTGAAATCTACCTTCCTGGTTGGCTTTAGCCTCAAAGGAATTCTAAGAGACCAGGAAGATTCACAAGACTGGGGAGGCCCCTACTGCCACTTCGGTTGGTATGTTCCGTCTTCCCCTTTGCTCCTGTGACCCAAGACACCACTCTGCTTTTACCAAGAAATGGCCCTTCCTAATCGGCCTCTGTAGAGTCTGCTCCCAAACTCTTGACTGTTATGTGGGTAGCACCTCACATTATAAGTAGGAGGATACATATCTCCTCTCTTCCCGGCTGTGTAGACACACAGTCTGGCACAAAGGGAGGAACACTTCCAATTCATTTCATTAGGACAGAGAGCAGTGAGGCTCAAAGGGTCTAAGGCAATGCAATTCAGGGTTGCAAAATCTAAACTTTGCTGGTTTCTTTCATATGCTAGAAATATTCTGGTAATGGAAAACAAATAAATGCCTTTACAGAGTTAAGTTTACATGAGTTGAAGTTAATTGCATTTACAAAATTAAGTAAAATGTATTTTGACTTCTGAAAAAGGACATTTTTCTTCCCTGCAGTTGAACTGAGTTTAAATTTCTGTGCAATGTTTACCCCTGAAACCATTCGGCCTGATGTGAATAATGTAAACTCTCTGTGAGGACAAAGGGTCCTTGTCTCTTACACCTTAAATTTAGAGGGAATACCCACAGCATATATTAAGTCCATGCGATATTGTCTGAGAAGTCAATTTTATGACAAGGCAGACATTTTCAGATGCACTGAGTACAGTCTCTTCCTGAGGCACATCTGCTTTCCCACTGAGGGAAGAGTTCTGTAGAACTTACTACCTGACATCTCAAGAAATCCTTTCTTATTTATTGGTTCTTTAAAATATTTTGAAGAGTTTGTTGAAAGCTCAAGAATTGGAGAGCCAAGTAGAAAAACGTTCAAGTTGATTTGATCCTTCGGTTGTTTGCCCCATGTCACTACACTCCCCGCTGCCTGATCTGGCCACTCCGAGTGAATCCCCAACCTCTATAACCTTCATTTAAGCACTGACGGCTTAAAAATTACAAAGTTACTGGCTCAGTCATTATTATAAAAATAGGTTTAAATTCTACCAAATAATAAATATTCTTAACAGAAAAAAACCAGGAGAACTGAGTCACTGGTAATAAAACACATAAAGTATGTAAATAATTCTAATGGACTTCAGCAAATTCTCACTTCTCCAGGGATGATGTCACCAGAGTAGAGAGAATCATACATTTATTAAATGAAAATCACCACCCGTATGTGAACATACTGATGTCAAGCAAAGGCATCTGTTTTCTGGAGCCGCACAGTCTTGCCAAGACAGACAGGACTCAAGCAGTAGCAAAGCGCCAGGCAAGAGCTGATGATCCCCGGATGAGAAAGTATGGCCGCAAATGAGGTAAGAAAGGAAACCCGAAGGAAAGAGGAAGGGGTGTGTGGGTGGGGCCCATTTCACGCGCCCGGGATCCCATTCTATTCCTAGCTGAGACTGAGGAACAGACAACCCTCGCAGGACCCTTCAGCGTGGGGCGACGTTCATCAAATCGTTCAGAGATGTTTGATGGCCTGAAAAATGACGACTTACACGATGTTTGTACTTTGGGGTGGAGGTCACGGAAGGGTAACTGTGTTCCCAAGTCATTGCAAATACAAGTTTAAACCAAAATCCATTTTGTAACAAGTTTTGGCAGCAATTTAGGACGGTCTGTGCCTAGTGCCCTGCTTCCAGAGTTACCCCCTAGGAACACAGCAGTTACTGCATACACTTTACAGTCTCATAAGGAAGTTTCTGAGGCAACAACACTCCGTTTCAGGGAGGAAGGTGAGGGACATTAAGCAGTGCAAAGAATCTAACAGAAATCTTTACTTTTTTAAACACAGCAAGTAAAGGTAAATATTAGCCCACACTCTTTCAAAACAAACTCATAGGAAATCTTTCAAAAGTCCACTTATCTTAAACAGGAGAAAAAATTTCCCAAGCTTTATGGTGTTTCTTCAAATTTCAAGAATGTGAGCATATCCATAAAGTCACCTCGTCTCGTTACTCAGAGTGTAGCCCAGGAGAGCAGCAACATCGCTGGGCGCTCATGATAGATTGAAAATATCAGGCACTGCACCAGACTTAATGACTCAGAATCTGCATTTTTAACAAGACCCCAGGTGATCAGTGTGCACACGAACATTTTAGAAGCATTGCTCTAGATTCTAAAGGAGAAAGGTATACCACCAACCCGCATTAGAGACTTCAGCTTTGAAACAACATAGAACCTAAAGAGTTAGATAAGATAGTTCAATGTCTTGACGTCAAATAATCTAGAGAATCTAAAATTGATAGAGCCATTCTATAATAGTGAATTTCTAACTGAGTATGTTCCTGTCAGGAAAAGGGTAATATATATCCTAAAAGATTTCTATATACTTCATAAATTAGCTCATAGGCATTTATGAATTTCCCCTCACACTATTTTTTTAAAACTCTTTTCCCTCCAAATTATGCTACTATATATAGAATTAAGTACATTGCACTGGTTGAAGATATATTTTCTGAAAATATTTAAAAATTTTATTATTGCAATTTTCTGTTTACAAAGAAAATTTGGATGGTAAGTGGTAACGTTATGGCCTTTAAAAAAACTGAAAGATAATTGACATAGACCATTGTTTTAGCTTTAGATGGACACATAATTTGAGAAACGTATATATTGCAAAATGATCACAATTAGTTTAGTTAACATCCATCACCACACAGTCACAAATATATTGTGTGTGTGACACTTTAAAGATCCATTCCCTTAGCATCTTTCAAATATATCATACAGTATTATTAACTATAGTCACCATTCTGTAAATTAAATCCTCAGCGATGCAGTACATCCTACAAACTGGAAGTCTGTACCTATTGACCACCTTCACTCAATTCAACTAACACCCATTTCCCTCATCCTCCCCCACCCCACCCCATCTCCAGCATCCACTAAACTTTTCTCTGTATCTATGAGTTCATTTTCTTAAGGTTCCACATGTAAGTGATATCATAAAGTATTAGTCTTTCTCTGATTTATTTCACTTGGCATAATGCTTGAAGGTCCATCCATACTGTCACAAATGGCAGGATTTCTTTTTTTATGACTGAATAATATATCATCAGATGATGGAATCTATATAATGGGTTATAGAATTATATATAATATTCCATTACATATTTATATGTACAATATTCCATAATATACATATATGTAGTATATACATATACACCATATTTTCTTTATCCATTTACACATTGATGGACATTTAGGTTGTTTTCATATCTTATTGTAAATAATGTTGCAAAGAACACTGGTGTGCAGATATATTTTCAAAACAGTGATATCCTCTCAAGATCAATACCCATAAATGGAATTGATGAGTAAGTTAACTCTATTTTTAATTTTTTCAGGAAACTCCATACTATTTTCCATATGGTACACTAATTTACATTCCCACCAATAGTGCCCAAGGGTTCCCCTTTCTCATGATCCTCGCCAACTACTGTCATATCTTTTTGACAATAGCCATTCTAACAGTTGTGAGATGATATCTCCTGATGGTTTTGATTTGCATTTCCCAGATGTTTAGTGATGTTGAGCATCTTTTCATACACCTGTTGGCAATTTCTTTGTTTTCTTTGGAAGAATGTGTATTCATATTGTTTGCCCATTTTTTTAAAGAAAAATTGAGGTATAATTTACATATAACATATTAGTTTTAGGTATACAACATAATCATGTGAGATTTGTAAATTTGCAAAATTATTGCCATGAATAAATCTAGTTAACATCCATCACCATAGTTAAATTTTTTTTTCTTGTTATGAAAACTTTTAAGATCTACTCTTAGCAACTTTCAAATATGCAATACAGTATTATTAACCATATTACCATGCTGTGCATTACATTCTGTGACTTATTTGTAAGTGGAAGTTTGTACCTTTTTGACCTCCCTCACCCACCCCTGCCACCTGCCTCGGCAACCACTAATCTGTTCCCTGTATCTAGTTGTTGTTATATTTTTTTTTTTTTAAAGACCACATATAAGTGAGATCATATGCTATTTGTATTCTCCGTCTTATTGCACTCAGCAAAATGCCCTCAACATCCATCCATGTTTTCACAAATAGCAAGATTTCCTCTTTTTTTAATGGCTGAATAATATCCCATTGCATATGTACCACTGTTTCATTATCCATTCATCTATTGATGAACAGGTGAATCACTAATTCCATTTCACTATGACCTTTTTTCGAGGCTTTATCTTGTTCTTTCATTTGGAACATATTCCTTTGTTTCTTCATTTTCCTTGACCTTGTTGGTTTCTAGGCGTTCGATAAAACAGCTCTCCCAGTCCTAAAGCAGCACCCTGGTGTGGGGGATATAACTTAACTGTTCAACCCTGCCCTAGCTCTTGGTTGTCTCTCAAACCTTTGGGATTGTCCTAGCAGCCTACTTTGTTGTCAGTGGCTCTCAGGAGTTGAGGGTGTGTCAAGACTTCTCAGTGTCCCAGAGAGGAAGATCCCAGTCAGCACACAGGCTGGTTGGAAGCCAGCCCCTCGGGTGCCAGTATATGCAAATATACCTCTTTCGGGGGAACGCTGGGCAATGGATGTTTCTGTGTGCTCCCTCTGCACTGGGCCCTGTGGTGACAGTCAGTTAAGAACTGTTCCTTTGCTACCGTCCCGCTGACCTCCAGGGCCGGTTATCAAGGGATGTGTCCTGTGGCTAGTAGCCACAAAAGCTGGGGTGTCAGCCGTGCACACAAGGTCCTTTCCCAGAGACACGGACAACCTGGGGCAGGGTAGGAGTTCGAAGATGGTCCCTGTCAGTCTCTCAGTCTCTGGAGAGGATCTGTCTTGGGCTCCCCCACGAGTGTTTCATTAGAAGCCAGTTCCTTAGGCCACAGCTCTGCAGATAAGCTAAAAGGCCTGTCGCAGAAAGACTGGGATGACTTCAGTCGGCCACCTCTGTGCTACGTCCTGGACTGGGCAGTGGTTGACAACAGTTTCTCCATTTGTTACAGCCCTGTGTGACCTGCCGATATAAGGCCCGCGGGCCACCAGTCAGGTGCACGAGCTCCTAGCAATGTGGAGTCTGGCAGAGGGATGGCGGAAGATAGTGTGGGCTCTCCAAGGTCTCTGGAGAGGACCAGAGCCAGCCGTGTGTTTCGATAGAAGCCTGTCCCTCAGGCCTCATGGACACAGGTATGCTAATAGGCCTCCTTTCCAGAAAGACTGGGGCCGCATTTCAGACTGCTGCCTCTGTGCTGTGTCCTGGGGCGTGGCCAGTTAACAGCTCCTTCTCTGTTACGGTCCCAGTGCCAGGCGATCAAGGGGTGTTCCTGGGTGACAGCTATAAACACCAGAGCCCCGGATGTGTGCACAAGCTCCCTTCTGAAAGATACCAGCAGCTGAGAGCCAGGCAGAGGGATGGCAGGAAGATGGGGCCCTCCAGCCTCCATGAGCTTTGAAGAGTATTTCAGCTGGGTCCTAGGTGTGTGTGACATTAGATATCTGCCCTTCAGCCCAAAGCTTTTAACACAAGCAAATAGGTCTCTTTCACAGAAGGACCAGGCATTTCAGTCAGCTGCCTCTCCACTGTACCTGGGGGTTAGCCAAAGTAAATCCACACGGACACTTTAAGAACTGTTTCTCGGTTCGCTATAGCCTTGTAGACATAAGCCCCATTGGCTTTCAAGCTAGATGTTTTGTGGACCCATCTCTCAGGTGCACGTCTTAAAAGGTGGGGTGCCAGATGTGGGGTTCAAACATTTTCCTTTCCAGGAAGAAGCTCAGAGTTGTGAGTTCCCGCCTGACTGTGGGTTACCACATTTGGGGAGGATTTTATGGTAAGATACTATATCAGTCTCTTCTACCCATTTTGATGTGCATTTTTGTTTTGTTTTGTTTTGTTTTTAAAGTAGGCTCCATGCCCCACGTGGGGCTTCAATTCACACCCCAAGATCAAGAGTCAGATGCTCCACCAACTGAGCCAGCCAGGCGCCCCTGGATGTGGGTTTTTTATCCACCCAATGTGTAGGAGGCCATCAAGTTAGTTTTCAGATTTCTTTCAGAGGGAACTGTTCTGGATGCAGCTGTAGATTCCGTGTGTATGAGAGGAGGTGAGTTCAGGATCCTCTTATGTTGCCATGTTAAACGAGAGGCTCAGATTACAAGACCCACTAACTGGTAGCTAGAGTTTGAGTAATACTTGTTAAGGACCCAGTAAGTATTTTCATGCAGAGAATTTAAACAAAAAAGGAAAGTAAGGAGCAGAAAGCTATTTTGTTTTCCTTTCTTGAGAATTTATTTCTACACAAAACTTTTGGACTTGTAAAATTATTCCACTGACAATATTCCCTACCCACGCTATTGTGTATATGTGACTTAAAAAATGTACTACTGATTGAGAAATCCAAAATGCATATCATGTGTTCTACAAATATAAGATTGAATATTCAAACAAAGGCATTGTGTTTTAAAAAAGATAACCAATAACAGAAAAAGTTTGAGTTCTTTATGTGTAACGAATGTACTTTTTTTACATAGCCTAAACCAGAGGATTAATATAAAGGAAAATATATCATAAAACCATGAATACCAAGAGTCCTAAAATTATTAGTTTTTTTTAATTTTATTTATTTAATTTGTCAGAGAGAGTGAGAGAACACAAGCAGGGTGAGTGGCAGGCAGAGGGAGAAGGAAAAGCAGGCTCCCTGCCAAGCAGAGAGCCCGATGCGGGACTCGATCCCAGGACCCTGGGATCATGACTTGAGCCGAAGGCAGATGCTTTACCAACTGAGCCACCCAGGCGTCCCTAAAATTATTAGGTTTGATGTTAAAGCTATTTCCAAAGCTACGGGGAAAGAAAATGACTAAAAATCACTAAAAAATCAGAAGTTTCAAAGCACCTAATCTTGGTCTATGCTCTAGGATTTGTTCTAAGTCTTTTACTAAATTGAAAGACATTTCATTAAAATTTGTTTGATGTTTAAAAACCCTATTTTCTATAGATACTTGTAAAATTTTTTTCTATTATAAGCCTCCTCTTTTTTCAGTTTTATAGAAAAAACAAAGATAAAAAAACAAAAATAATGAGGTGCCTTGTAAATCTTAACCCTCAGTAATGTTTAGTTTAATCCTATCAGTTTTACTGCAACCTAGTAAATTAAGAGAACATAAGAGGGAAATCAAATAGTGCTGTTTTTCCTTCCCCAGTTCAACAAGTATAAGTAACAACTCTACATAAAAACAAATCAAATTGGGAATGTGAATGAGAACCTATGTAGCTTCTTACAATTACCTAAGTTACACAGACAAATGGAAACTTTGATCATACAAATTCCAAGGAATACAACTGTCCAAGCCTCCACAGTGAGCCGTTCTAAATTTCATTTTAGCCATCAGTGCAATGTAGGACACAGGGTAAAGCTGGGTGGGGAAGGCCCCATAATGGTCCGTGATCTGCTACAGAACCTAACTCTCAAATCCCACAGAAACGTTTCTTGCAGTCCTAATAGCCACGGCCACTCTGCACAGAGTCCTCTGACTGCAGGGGCAGTAAGAGCAGCCTGAGGTCGTTGCAGCAAACACATGCAGCCAGGATGGCGCCCCCATGCAAGCGCAGTTTCGAAAAAAAGACGGTATGCGGGACAAACAGAAAAGCTGCACAAAATGACGTTAAGACTGAGAAGGACCATGAGTTAGTTAGAAGGAACATGCTTTTATTTACCCTTTCTTCTCCCTTTGAAAACATCTATACAGGCAGGTGCAAAGTACCACAAGGCCAACAACTGCAAGAGACCAGGAAACAAAGGACATAAAACTCTGAGAGCTGCGTGTCAAGATTCAAAATTTAGCAGTAGAAATAAGTAAGTGTTGGTTGCATTCAGTAGTTAGAAAATGTTATTTTATTTAAGCACATATCTATTCATCTGGACTCTTTTACTATCTAAAGCCCATTCCCTGGAGTCACTTGAATAGTCCACAGGAAGCCAGAGAAGAATCCTTGCTTAGTTTAGAAAATTACCCAAAGCATCTTTGGAATGCAAACTCATGACCAATCATCCTGAAAATGCATTGTAGTATTTAGGGTTTTTTAATAAGTGGACATGTACAGTATAAAAGAATATACATTCACCAGAAAAATGTAGTGTATCATATACAAGGTCAGGTTATTCTAGACTGGTGGACTTCATTTCAAGCTATTGAAACTATAGAAACTGAAAAGTCATTTAAAAAGTAATGCACTTCGAGGGGCACCCAGGTGGCTCAGTCAGTTAAGCATCTGCCTTTGGCTCAGGTCATGATCCCGGGGTCCTGGGATCGAGTCCTGCATTGGGCTCCCTGCTCAGTGGGGAGCCTGCTTCATCCTCTGCCTGCCCTGCCTGCCCCTTCCCCTGTTTGTGTGCACGCACTCTCTCTCTGACAAATAAATAAATAAATAAAATCTTAAAAAAAAAATAATGTACTTCTTTGCAGTCATATTTTGATTAAGTTGCATCAACGTTCAGGCTACTTACGAATAGTAAGGACAATCACAGCAATGATTCCTGCATCTGAGAAAAAATGAAAACAGTTTGAAGACTGAGCACACAAGGGTCCCAGAGGGTAGTTGCATTTAACTCTGATCAGATCATCTATACGCTACTGCAAAGAAGTTGCTCCTCGGTCTAGTTTTAGCGTGAGCGCTAGTGTGTGCAGCTCATTCTGATCATAGAACCCTTCTAATCAGAGTCCAGGTTTAGGATCCATCTTGTGAAACTCTTCACCGGAACCTGACTTTTCATTATTTTGTGCTGTTGGTACCACACCAGGTTATTTAGTAAAGCCAGGACTATCAGAATTCCCTAGATTAAAGGAAATTACCTACAAATCTCCATACACAGTACCACTTAACGTTTATCATGTTATCTGGACTACTAAAATGTAAACTAGTAAATGTCAAATTTTGTGGAACTTTGTTCCTTCGTTAACTACAAATGATTGGAACACGATAGATATGTCCATGTAGAACTCCAAGGCCTCATAATGCAGAGTAATTAGTAGCCAAAATAATACCTAATTCCTCAAAGTCTTCAAGTATTAGTGGGTCTTTGGGCTCGGGATAGCCTAGGGAAAAAAATGGAAATAAGTTAAAAAAGAAAGACAGACTAAAGCTTAAAGATCCATAAATTCACTGGTTTTATTTTTTGCCTTTGTATAAACCTACTTATAACTTCATTTTCCTTAATGTTTGTCCATAAAAGTGGTATCATAGATTATAAATTTATATTTGATGTCATGAACAATCTTCTTCCTGTCCATATTTCCTGTGACAATATTCTGTGGTATAGGAAGCAAATTTATCACTACTATATCCTCAAAATTAGCCTGAATTCAACATGATTCTACACATTGTAGAATTTAGGGTTTGTTACTAAGGAAATTAGTAAAATGACTAAAATCAGAAATAGAGGAGGACTTCAAAACAATTTAGAAGTTGATCTGGAACAGAAAGACTCTTCAACGTAACAAAAGCCACTTAAGAAAAACGCATGGCCAGCATCATATTTAATGGCGAAAGACTAAAGTTTTTCCCTTAAGATCAGGAACAGGACAGGGTGCCTGTGTTTGCCATTTCTATTCAACATAATATTGCAAGTTCATATCAGAACAATTAGTTAAAAAAGAAATAAAAAGCATTTAAATTGGGAAGAAATAAAATGATCTCTGTTCATAGGTGACATGATCTTTACATAGGAAACTAAAGATTACACACACATGCACACACACACAGCACAGGCCTGGTAGAACTAATAAATGAATTCAGTAAAGTTGCAGGATACAAAATCGACATGTGAAAATCAATTGCATTTCTACGCACTAACATTAAGCAACCTAAAAAGGAAATTAAGAAAACAATTCCATTTATAGTTGAATCAAAAAGAGTAAAAGACTTTGGAATAAACATGACAAAGGAGGTAAAAGATTTGTACACTGAAAACTATAAAATATTGCAGAAAGAAATTTATAAAGACAGAAATAAAGGGAAAGCAATCCCTGTATTTGTGGATTGGAGGACCTACTAATGTTAAGATGTAAATATGATACAAAGCAATCTACAGATGAAGTGCAACCCCTATCAAAATCCTAATGATGCTCTTTGCAGAAAAAGAAAAATCCATCTGAAAATTCATACAGAATCTCAAGGGACTAGGCAATCTTGAAAAGAGAAAGCAAAGTTCAAAGGACTCATACTTCCTGATTTCAAAACGTACTATAAAGCTACAATAACCAAAACAGAATGGTGCTGGCATAAAGACAGACCTACAGACCAATGGAATAGAAGCCACAAAATAAACCTTTGGGTATATAGTTAAGTAATTCTCCACAAGGGTGCTGACAACATTCAATAGGGAAAGAGCAATCTTTTTCACAAATGGTTTTGAAAACTGGATAACCACATATACAAAAGGATGAATTTTAACCCTTGCCATTCACCAAATACAAAAATTAATTCAAAATGGATCAAAGACCCTAAAGATCTAAAACTATAAAACCCTTAGAAGAAAATAAGACTACATGTTTCATGATGTTGGATCTGGCAATGATTTATTGAATGTGACACCAAAAGCATAGGCAACAAAAGAAAAAACATAACTTAGACTACATCAAACCTCAAGACTTTTGTACATCAAAGAACACTAACAATAGAGTGAAAAAGCAACCAACAGAATGGGAGAAAGTATCTGAAACTCATATAATAAGGGATTAATATCCAAAATATAAAATGAACTCCTAAAACTCAAAACAAAAACAAAAGAACCACAACCCATCAAAAATGGACAAAGGACTTGAAAAGACATTTCTCCAAAAAAGATATACAGGTGGTCAATAAGCACAGGAAAAGTTCCGCAACACATTACTAATTGTTAGGGAAATGCAAATAAAAACCACAATGAGATTCTACCTCATATGTTACCTAACATACATTATGATGGTTATTATCAAAAAGCAGAAAATAATATGCATTGGCAGAGGTGAGGAAATTGGAACTCTTGTGCATTGCTGGTGGGAATGTAAAATGTACATCCACTGTGGAAGACAGTATGGTTGTTCCTCAAAAATGTAAACACAGAATTATTATATAACCAGCAATTCTACTCCTAGGTATACAGCACCCCAAAACTGTTAACCAGGGACTCAACATTGAAAATTTTCAATTTTCAAGTTTACCACTGAGAACAGGATCCAAACACTTGAAAGCCAATATTCAGAGAAATATTACTCAGAGTAGCCAAAATGTGGAAACAACCCAAATGTCTATCAATAGATGAATGAATAAACAAAATATAAAAAGCAATGTAATATTATTCAGCCATAAAAAGGAATAAAGTTCTGATACATGCTACAAGGTGGATGAACCTTGAAAACATTATGCTAAGTGAAATGAGGCAGAAATAATTCCATTTCTATGAAGTACCTAGACTAGTCAAATGCATAAAGACAGAAAACAGAATGTTTACCAGGGCTGGGTGGAAGGGGGGAATTGAGAGTTATTGTTTAATGAGTACAATGTTTCAATTTGAGACTATGAAAAAGTTGATAGTAGTGATGGTTACAAACAATGTGGATACAATAATGCCACTGAAGTGTACACTTAAAATGGTTAAAATAGTAATAAAATATAATAGTTTATCTAGAAAAATTAACAGAACAGTCTGAACGTTTCTGAAAAGGAAATATTCTGCCAGATATTAAAACAGATCATAGTATTAGAGTGGAAAAAAATGATTCAGTACTGTCATGAGAATGGTTAGAGTTCAAGGAAACAAAGATGACTGGAACAACTATTAATTTAATGACAAAACAACTGGCACTTGAAAACAGTTGGAGAAAGAACAACTTATTCAACAAATGTTGCACTTTGCCACCAGGTAGGTGTGGGTTAAGGGGAGAGAAACTCGATCTCACTCCATACACCATAATGATTTTCAGATGCACTGATGATTTAAATACAAAGACTGCAATCAGAACTCAGGATTAAAATGTTTATAAAGTTGTAGCATGAGGAAGATCTAAAGCTTTTATAAGAAAGACACAACACACATAGCCATTAGGGAAAAGGTGGTTAAATCTATTAATCCATCTACATATTGATGTAAAATTTCTACACATGTAAAAGACCACTAACAGAATAGTGAAATAAATAAATACAGTACACATTTCAAAGTCTTCATTGAAAAGAATGGCAGTAAATCTAAATAGAATCCCAATATAAAACATTAAATGGAAAAAGTCCAAGTTTCAAAAAAATATATACAATATGATGTCAATTTTGTTTAAGATAAAAGAAAAAATACCCAACTATATTTATAACTACACATCTAAGGATGCTGATGTACAGAAATAAAGAAATACCCTAAACTATTAACAGTGATTAATTCAGGTAGTAGACTAGAGAAAAAGGATAATTTTTTACTCATTGACTTTCACAATGTTTGAAAATTTACAAAAATATATTCATATACCTCTCATGCAACAAAAAGTTATAAAAAGCAATCTAGGGGCACCTGGATGGCTCAGTCAGTTAAGTGTCTGCCTTTGGCTGAGGTCATGATCCCGGGGTCCTGGGATGGAGTCAGGCTCCCTGCTAAGCTCCCTGCTTCTCCCTCTCCCTCTGCCCCACCCCCTCCTTGTGCACTCTCTCCCCCCCTCAAATAAATAGATAAAATCTTAAAAAGAGCAATCTATAATTAATAGCATACAATAAAAATCTTAAAAGAAAACAGACTAGTGAAAATAAGGCCAAAACACCCCTGAAAAAATGTTCACTTCATATTAAAAGGGCTTTAACTTATAATGAGCTCTCACAAATCAACAAGAAAAATATTTTAGAAATCTAATTTTAAAAAATGAGCAAAGGGTATGGATAAATCAATGTAGACCAAAAAAAAAGTTCAGCTTCATTGATAATTAAAGAAATGCAAATTAGAATAAGACATAACTTTGTACTCATCACCTTATAAAGTTGTTAACAATATAAGCAAGAGAAAGAATTACTGTGCCTGGATACTTTGAAACTGGAGGTTTGGTTGGATGAGTAGGCTTGAAACCTAGAAAAAATAAATTTGATTCAATTCACCAGCCTTATCAATATAAAATTATGGATTTAATGTTGATTTTTTATTTTTTAAAAAGATTCATTATTTCTTAAAATGAAAAATACACATGCTTTCGAAACTTTGCAATTCTACTTCTGGGAATTTAACCTAATATGTATTTGTACAAGCATATAAGCATGTATATATAAGAACGTTCACTACAACTTTGTATTTTATATGGAAATCCTAGAAGTTAACTGATAGTAAATCATAAAAATAACGTGTTCAGAGTAAACACACATATCTTAAGAAAAAATACCATCCAAGTAGTATCATACTACATAAAAAGTTATATCTTTTTCCTTTCTGCCTACTATTTCTTGGGCCCTTTAAAACATATTTGCACATTTAGATCTGCCTTAACACCATTATATGTTGCTGATCCTTTTGATATAGTCTTTCTCTAACCGATGATAAAAAATGATTGACAATCCCATGGAGAGTTTTGATTTTTATTTTTTAAAAAAGACCCCTGTAGTTTCTCCTCTTCATAAGCTTCTTCTCACAATTCTTTCAAAAACTAAACTCTAAGGCCGCCTGGGTGGCTCAGTCAGTTAAGTGTCTGCCTTTGGCTAAGGACATGATCTCAGGGTCCTGGGATCTTGCCCACATCAGGCTCCTTGCTCAGCGGGGAGCCTGCTTCTCCCTTTCTCTCTGCCCTTGCCCCGCTTGTGATTTCTCTCTCTCTCTCTCATAAATAAAATCTTAAAAAAAAACCTAAACTCTATCAGTGTTTTATAAATCCTTTATGAAATGTTCATGGTTCAACTCCTTCAAAAGAACATATCAACAAACATAGTACACCACAGTGCATATAGCCACCAGGACCATGTGAGTAAACATGGATGGGTCAAGGAATATAAATTTCATATGCAATCTTAATATATCAATCCACCAAAAAACCATTTCTTTCCTTCCAAACCTCACAGCACTCAACTAAAGTACACAAGGAGGCTATCAGATACTGGGTTTACAGGAATTATAAAAAGAAGTATTCTCATTACCATGTTAATATGCATAATTTCCCCAAATCCTTTAAAATAATATGGCCATAAGAAATATACAAACAAATTAAAAGCCAGTATTCATGATCTGTTTGAGTTCAACACCTTCGTGAAACAGTGAAGTCCACAGAAATAAGGTTACTTGAGTAAGCAGAGCCCAACTAGGACCCTGATGAGGTCAGCCCAGGCTAATGCTCCTCCCACTACTCCTGTTGTCTCTTCCTTTCTGAGGCAAAGAGAGACCAGAGATAGCAGCACTGAAATCAGGAAGATATTTCCTTCCATTATAGCAAAATCAGCTTTCAAGTCTTAAGTAGAGTAGCTGACACAGTCCCTGCAAGAAATCCTCCATTTCATTTCAATGAATAAGGATTTTTCCTGTCTTTTGGTTGCTATGAAATTTAGGTACAATTGCCAAATAAAAATAAATGCCCGATAAAAAGAAAAAGAATAATTATATGAAGCGGGAAGGGGTGGGGGTGAGGGAAGACATTCAGGTCTTTTACTGGAGATAGCAGAAATTTCCCAGTTTAAATTGTGCTACATAAAAACAAAAACAAAAAACACTAAACTGGTTACAGTCCAGCAACTGAGACACAGTCCTAGACCAGGAAGATACCCTAAAGGAGCCAACAGATCACCTTTAAAAGGAATAAACAGCAAAGTCAATGACATGTTAAAAAATAGAAGCCACAGACCTTCCTGTTTACTAATATTAATCTGAGTGATGCAATAAGTCATATGAGCTACCTTTAGGAGCTTTCCTATATGCCAGGCACTGTGCTAAGTGCTAAATGCATCCCTTTTACACTTTGTGTAACTTGCCCAATTTACATACGTGTTTATATCTGCAGACTATGCCAAAAATTTTTAGAATAACTATACATAACAACTAAAATGGCTATAAACATGTCCTTCATTCTTTCATTACTAAAAATGATGAATGAGTATAAAACAACTGTAAAGGATTTTTGTTAAATATAAGCAGGAAAGTACTAATCTGAATGACTCAAAATTGGAGGTTTTACATTGGGAGAAACCGATCCTGAAAAACCAAATAATGTAGGATCAACTACTTGGGAATTACTGCTTTCATTTATATGAATTATGCCTTTCATTCTTGACTTATTCATGTAAAAATTCTCATGCTTCAATCTATTCTAAAAGTGGTCGCTATGCATTCTTACAAATACTACACAAGAGAAATTTATATACCTGTGTGAGATACATGCCCTGTTAAGACCCTATGAAAACATACAAAATCACAACACAGATATTATCTCATGCCTCCATCATGGAAATAAATATAAGACAGAGTTAAGTAGTAAAATTTCCTCTTTTCAATGATTCAGTATCACTGATATTGAATGATATGGAAGAAGAAATAAAAGCTAACACAAAAAGATGGAAAAAGACATTTGTACCTCTGACACATTTTGGCATCACAGGCTCCCAGGTACTTCTCCCACCACAGAACACTGGGTTGCTGCCATTAAGATAGAAGCCTGGGAGGCATTCAAATAGAACCACTGCTTGGTAGGAATATTTGTCTCTGATTCCTGATACCAGTCTTCCATGTTCAACTACTGGATAATCACATTTGACCACTGAAAAGTGGAGAAAGTCCATAATTAATGGAAAGCTGATCTAACATAGGAGCAGAAAAAAATATACAAGCTAATAATTCCCAGCAGGAAGAAACATACAAGGAATGAAAGGCAAGGTATTAAATAAAAGAAAGAAAAAAAAAACACACCCAAGAAACCTGCATACGTATGTACATTTTAACTCCAGGGAAACAGATTTAGAGAAATCTAATAACTTTTTTCCATCTAGAAAAGACTAGCATTAGAGTTTATTGGCTTTCCTACATTTTTTCCCGTTACTGACAAGGTTTGAGAAAGGCCTGACTGCCACATACAAATCTGGGGTAAGTTCAAGAGCAACTTTTGATCCTCCTTTGCTCTAGGGACTTTCTGAAGGTCATGTTGACACTGATTGCATACCCTGCTTTTCTAGAAAGGTGGGAAACACCCTTCTGAGCAGGCAATACTTGAGCTCACATTTACAAGTTGAAAAGCAGGTAGCCATGCAAAGATAGGCAAAAAGGAAGTGCTCGGGTAGCAACAACATACACAAACCGGGAAGTTCAAGAAATGGGAAGGCCTGCAACCCAGGGCTCAAACAACACATTTTACCCTGTAAACCAGTACATGAGCACACAGGCCTAAAATACAAGTGAGCCTCATACCAATGGGCTCTGCTATTTCCCATTCCACTCTACCTCTGAAGAGGTAAACTACTAGTCATGACCTGATAGGACTGATTTCAGAATCGATTAATGGGCTTAGGAGAATTTGGAAACAAAGACAAAAACCACAGGGCTGGGCAGTGAGTACAACAGAACATCTTAGGACATTAAATCTGAGCAAGAGAGAAGGGCCAGAGAGTGGACAGCCTTTTCAACCAGAGGACTGTTCTTCCCCTGTTCCCAGGGATTCTGACTTTCCCGCAGCCTGAGGAACTTCCGGGAGCAATTCCTACAGTGCAGGTCGGCTTGTGATTCCCTTGGCTTGGGTTTATCTCCAAATGTTTCATTTCCTCATCTTCAGTTTTGAAAGATTTCTCCTTGATGGAGAATTCTAGATTAAGTTTATCCAGCACACTAGCAGATACTGTCTTCCAGTCTCCACCGTTCCTCAGGACAAGTCAGCTGTCACTCACACTGGGGTCGGGGACAGTGCGACAGGCGTTTATGCTCCCCTCTTCCCGACTGCTTTTCTTCGTACACCTTTTGTTTTCAGTAGTTTTACCCTGATGCGTTTAGTGTAGTGGAGGTTCCTGACTTTCTTGGTTCTGTGACGTTATCGTTTTGGGACAAATGTGGTTAATATTTGGCCAATATTTATTCAAATCGTTGTCCATCCTGTTCTTTCTCCTCTTTCTGAAGCTCCCACAGCACGTATGCTTGACTTCTTGCTACTCTTCCACAGGTCTGTAAGTCTCTCTCTCTCTTTTTAATTATTTCTTTTCAAATCACATTCTCCTGACTTCAGGTTCCCTGAGTTTCGCACTGTTGTGCTAAGCTGCTGTTACCGGCGATGGCTTCTTCATGTTGGCTAGACACAACTTACCTACCGTAAACCTCACCCTTTCCAGTACCCAGCTGTATTAGGTCTGACAAATGCAAAAAATCATGAAATTACCGCAATAAAGACACAGACAAGTTCCATTACCCCCCAACATGTCCTCATGCCACTCTGGAATCAACCCTACCCACCCCCACAACCACCTTCACCAACCAGCCCAACACTGATCGCTTTTCTATCTCTATACAGCTGCTTTTCCAGAATGTCATAATGGGATCACTGCCTCTGAGTATGGCTTATTTCACTTAGCATAATGCCTTTGAGATTCCTTCCTGTTGCTGCATGGATTAGAGCTCACTCCTTTTTATTGCTGAGTAGTATTCCTATACTGTATGGATGTACCCCTGTTTTTTTTAATCCATTTCACCAGTTGAAGGACAAGTCGGTTGTTCCCAGTCTGGGGTGATTATAACTAAGGCAGCTGAATATTCTCACACAGGTTTCTATGCAAGCATGTTTTCATTTTACTTGGATTGATGAGTTGTATGGTAAATATATGTTTAACTTTATAATAAATGTAAAAATAGGTTCCAAAATGGTCATACCACTTTTATTCTTACCAACAATATATGAAAGTTCCAATTGCTTTATATTGTTGCTGGTACTTGGTATTAGTCATTTGTTTTTAATTTCAGTCATTCTAATAGGTGTTTAGTGGTATCTCTTTGTGGTTTTAAATCGCATTTCTGTAATTACTAATTATATTGAGAAACTTTTCAGGTACTTTTTTGCCATCCATATATCATGTTTATTGAAATAGGTCTACTCAAATATTTTGTTCATTTTTTAAAAATTGTTAAGCTTTGAGAATTTTTTATGTATCTTCTTAATTATTAAGCTTTGAGAATCCTTTATGTATCATAGATAAAAGTCCATTATTAGATATGTGCTTTGCAAATATTTTCTCCCAGTCTGTTGCTCATTTTTTCCCATTCTTTTAACAGTTCTTTTGCAGACCAGAAGTTTTGAGTTTGGAACATCCAACTTTTTTTTTCTTTAAAAGATCATGCTTTATGGGTGGTATTCAAGAAATCTTTGGCTAGGTCACAAATATTTTGTTTGTTTTCTTGCAAAAGTCTTACAGTTTTAGGTTTTACATGTAAATCTGTGGTTCATTTTCTCCCCTAAATTTTATTAATTTTTTAAATTTTTTGAATTTTGAGTATAGTTGATACATGTTACCTTAGTTTCAGGTGTAAAACACAGTGATTCACCATCTCTATATGTTATGCTATTACTCACCACAAGTGTAGCTACCACTTGTCACTATACAATATCATTGACTACATTTCCTATACTGTACATTTTATTTCCATGACTTATTCATTCTATAATGGTAAGTCTGTATCTGTCACTCCCCTTCACCGATTTTGTTCATCGCCCACCTCTCTTTCCTCTGGCAACCATCAGTTTGCTTTATTTATAGGTCTGATTCTACTTTCGTTTGTTTTTTCATTTGTTTTGTTTTTTAGATTCCACATATGAGTGGAATCATATGGAATTTGTCTGTCTCAGTCTGACTTATTTCACTTGGCATAATACCCTCTAGGTCTATTCGTATTTTTGTAAATGGCAAAATCTCATCCCTTTTTATGGCTATGTAATATTCCAGTGTGTGTGTGTGTGTGTGTGTGTACATACAACACATCTTCTTTAGACATTCATCTATTGATGGCCACTTAGGTTGCTTCTGTATCTCAACTATTGTAAATAATGCTGCAATAAAGGAGTGCTTATATCTTTTCAAATTAGTGTTTTTGTTTTCTTTGGGTATGCCCAGTAGTGGAATTATTGGATCTCTATGATCCATTTTGAATAAACGTTGGCTTCTGGTGCTAACTTCAGTCAAGTTTCCTTTTTGTTTTTTTGGGGGGGGGCACATAGATGTCTAATTATTGTGCTCTACCATTTGTTGAAAAGATTATTGTTTTTCCACTGAATTGTTTGTATACCTGTATACCTAAAGGACATCAACTGGATATATTGGCAAGCATCTAATTCTGGATTTAGTATTCTATTCCATTGCTCTATATGGCTATTCTTTCACCTATACCACATTGTCTTGATTATATGCCTTAAGTATGCTTTATATAGTCTTAACATCAGGTAGAGTGAATCCACCAATTCTTTTCAAAATTATTTTCACTATTCTAGTTATTTTGTTTTCCCATATAAAGTTTAGAATCAGTTTAATTTATACAAAAAGTTCTGCTGGGATTTTTATTGGGATTGTGCTGAATTTAGATAAATTACAGAGAATTGACTATTATATTGAATCTTCCAAACCATAACTAACGTCTATCCTTTCATTTATTAAGGTTTTCTTTAATTTCCTCTATTAGCGTTTAGTAGGTTTTAGCCTTAAAATCTTTCATATATATTGTTAGATTTATACTCAAGTATTTCATGTTTTGGAGCTACTGTAAATAATGTTAAAAATTTCAATTTCTAATGGTTTATTGCTAGTATACAGACTTATAACTGTCTTCTGTATGTTGATCTTATATTCTGCAACCTTTTTAGAACTTCTGTCTTTGTTCTACACAGACCATCGGGTCCTAAGTGAACAGTGACTTTATTTCTTACTTTCCAATATGTATGCCTAATTCTTTCTCTTTCCTTGTTGTAGCAGCTGGACATCCTGTACAATGCTGGATAGAGTGGTGAGAGTAGATTTCCTTCTCTTACTCCTACCATGGGGGAAATCAGTCTTTTACCATTCAATATAATGTTAGCTCTGAGATTTTTGTTGATGCCTTTTATCAGATGAGATAGTTACTACTTTTCTATTCCTAGTTTGTTGAGAAATTTTATCCTGAAAAAGATGAATTGTCAAGTGCTTTTTTTTTAACATTTATTAAGAGGATCATTTTTTTTCTTATTTATAGTCTCTTGGTATAGTAAATTACACTGATTAATTTTTAAATCTGAACCAATCTTGCATTTATGGGATAAATCTTACTTTGCTATGATGTATTATTATGGTTATATGTGGCAGGATTTGCTTTGTTGATATTTTGAGACGTTTTGGTTCTATGTTCATTAAAGATATTGTTTGTCATTTTCCTGCAAAGTTTTTGTCTGGTTTTGGCATCGGGATAATGATGTCCTCATGAAATGAGTTGAGAAGTATTCTTTCCTCTTAAATGTTTTGAGGAGTTTGCGTAGAGCTACTATTATTTATTCCTGAACTGTTTGTTAGAATTTTCAAGGGAGGCCATCCGGGCCTGCAGTTCTTATTGTGGGGAGGTTTTTAACTAAAAATTCTATTTCTTTAATAGATATAAGACTATTCAGGGATGCCTGGCTGGCTTAGATGCCTGGCTCACATCTCAGGGCTGTGAGTTCAAGCCCCACATTGGGCATAGAGCTTACTTAAAAAAAAAAAAGAAGAAGAAGAAGATGACTATTTAGGTTATGTATATCTCTGAAGTGAGCCTTGGTTGGTATTTTGTGTCTTCCAAGGAATTTGTCAATTTCATATATAAGTTGTCATATTTACAGGCACAAAGTTGTTTTCATAATATTCCCCTATTATCCCTTAAATGTCCGTAGGATATTTAGTGTTGTCCTCTTTTTCATTCTTGATATTGATAAAGTATCTTCTCTTTTTCTTTCAGCCTGGCTATAACTTTATATATTTTATTGATTTTTTCTCCAAGAACCAGGTTTTGGTTTCATTAATTTTCTCTCTTCAATTTCATTGATTTACTTCGATTGATATTATCTCCTCTGTCTCCTTGTTTTGGGTTTAATCTGCTCTTCTTTTTTGGAAGCAGAGATCATCGAGACTTCTGTTTTTCTAACATAACTATTTCAGGTTATAAATTTTCCTCTAAGCAATGTTTTCATGTACCAAATTTTGAAATTTGATATGCCATGTTTTCATTTTTATTCAATTCAAAACAGAAATAAATTCTCTTGTGAATTCTTCTTTGACTCAGGGGTTGGTTAGAAGTGTCTTACATAGGGGCGCCTGGATGGCTCATTCGTTAGGCATCTGCCTTCGGCTCAGGTCATGATCCCAGGGTCCTGGGATTGAGCCCTGCATTGGGCTCCCTGCTCTGCGGGAAGTCTGCTTCTCCCTCATCCACCCCCTCCTGCTTGTGTTCCCTCTCTCGCTGTGTCTCTCTCTGTCACATAAATAAATAAAATCTTAAAAAAAAAAAGAAGTGTCTTGCATAATTATCAAATTGTTGAAGGTTTTCTAGGTTATCTGCTTTATTTCTACATTCATTCCATTGTAATCAGTTATATATTCTGAATAATTTCAATTTTTTGAAATCTGTTAAAAATTATCTTAGAGAATGTTCCATGTGCACTTGAAAAGAGTAAATATATTGGGGCGCCTGGGTGGCTCAGTTGGTTGCGCGTTTGCCTTTGGCTCAGGTCATGATCCTGGGATCCTGGGATTGAGCCCCACGTCAGGCTCCCTGCTTAGTAGGAGTCTGCTTCTCCCTCTCTCTGCCCCCCACTCGTGCTCTCTCTCTCTCTCAAATAAATAAATAAAATCTTTAAAAAAAAAAGACAGAAAAGAGTAAATATTTTGCTGTTACTCAGTGGTCCCTTTCTTCCAAGAGTCAAATCTCCTCTAGTGCCTCCCTGCTTTTGATCACTCTCCAGTGTCATGAACATTGTTTTTAAAATATGTTTTGTCCAGAGCTTTCCAGTCTTGGCAGTGAGAGGGTTAGTCTTTTACAATTTTTCCTGTAGCCAGAACTCTCAGATAGCTTGTAATATAAGAAAAGATTTTCTTATTTTTAACCCAGTATGTGTTGAGTTTTGGGGTTCTTTCAAGCAAAAAAATTCCTAACTTGTGCATATACACAGTAGTTCATCCTGTGTGAACTAGAATGCTGAGAACAGATGGGATGAAGAGCAGGGCACTCTGTAACTAGAACTGATTTCACTTAACCTGTATTAATCTACATTGGAAGTCAATTTAACAGAAGGAGGAAGCATATATGACTATTTTGTTTACTTATAGATAAAACTATTTATAAAATGTTTCCAAATTTAAAATTTACAAATGAAGAAGGAAATAAATGGAAATATCACTACCTTTACACTCAGGAGGGCTACTACTCCACTTGTTATTGTCAACACAAATAAGTTTGCTGTTTCCAACAAGTGAAAATTCATCTGGTCCTTGTGAAGGGTTACAACTGAAAGTAATTAATTCATTATATTCAAATATAGTTCTGTGACTATTGGTGTATTTTCCATTTTTTATTTTTGCAGGTGGTTTACAGTAAATCCCTTAAAAAGGAGACAAAAAGAGGAAATAAAGGGCAAAAGGAAAAGTGTTAAGATAGCATTATACAGTCCTATGAACTGCCTTCAGTAAATTCATTACCAATTTCTACAAGCTAGCTGTGAATCTAGTACCTATTTAGGCTTCTATGACAAAATGAATGATCCCAAATTCAAACCTTTGAAATAAACTTTCAAAACACAAAACTCATTTTCTTTAATACCTATATGAAATACCTATTATTACTTTATAAGGCCATGCTAAGTTTTGTTCTAGTCATCATTAAAGGTACTGAAATTTTAATGAGAAGACATGTTTGTGATTAAAAATAAAATTTACTGCTAGCTGAGAAATTCTTTATATTTAAGTATATCCATTTGCAAATACACACACACACACACACATATACATTTGCTAAATAAGTGATTCACAATAATACCAAGATATTGTCTTTCTTCACTTTCATCCTTATGAACATACACTGAAATTTTCCAAGACTACATATTGTGTGCTTTCACAACAGACTGAATCCAGATGTCCTTCTTTAAGCCAAATATGAAAGAGATTGCAAAAATGTAAAACAATGGCACTATTTTCAGTACTTGGTTTGGAAAATTTATTTTTCATAAAAATATGCTGCATATGTTAACGTATTGAGCTTACTATTCTTAAACATAATAATTATCTTTAAAACTTCTCATTTTTTTATTCCAATATAATGAATATCAATAAGCACAGCCCACATAAAAAAAAGCTCTTTGGGATCTTTGTCAATTTAAAAGCATAAAGGGGATCTGAGGCCCAAAAGATTGAGGCTTGCTTGTCTAAATTCTAAAATGAAAATTTACTTACTATAGCATTTTGGAAATTCATCACTCCAAAACACATCATCCCCACGAAGTTCACAAAGTAGAGCTTTTTTTCCAGATAAGTAATAACTGAGAAAAGAAAAACTTACTGTTTTCTCTATTAGTTAACAAGATGCATGTAAAAATGAAAATTTTTAACACTGTTGCTTTTCTACACAGTAGTTTGAGGGAGAAGTTTCTTAAATAACATTATGTAGTGAAAGTGCTAACCATATCCGCTATTAATTAAATAGAGTTTCTAGGGGCGCCTGGGTGGCTCAGATGGTTAAGCATCTGCCTTCAGCTCAGGTCATTATCCCAGATGGAGCCCTACATTGGGTTCCCTGCTCATCAAGGAGCCTGCTTCTCCCTCTCCCTCTGCCTGCTGCTCCCCCTGCTTGTGCTCTCTGTCCAATAAATTAAAAAAAAAAATCTTTAAATAAATAAATAAGTAGAGTTTCTGCATTTGAACCGTCATTGACCAAAAGCAAAGATGTCTAAATACATCTGCTGTACCTGTCAGTCTGGCCTCTTTGCTATCTCCAGCAATCACATTACACATTCATTTCTATGCCTATGTTCACACCATTCTTCTCAGTAAAAACAACAACTGGGTAGAGAGATCAGGCCCTAGAGTTTGCCTGTCTGGATCTGAGTCCCAGCTCCATGACTCACTTTCTATCTGAGCTCAGGCAAGTCCCTTAATGGTCCCCTTGCTCAGCTTCCTCGTCTGTGAAAAGAGGATAACAGTGCATACTTCATGGGACTGTTTCAAGGATTAGATGACTTAGCATCTGGTACCTATTGAGTGCTAGGCAATTTTTAGCTCTTGTTAATATTCTTTAGGTAAGAATATTTTTCTGGGACTAGATCAGGAATATTACTCAGTGAAATTTTCTCTTGTGATTTAAATTCATGGTACTCTCTTCTGCTGGACTCTTACTATAATAATCATGAATAATTCTATTTATTTGCTGCTTCTCATTTATTATTTTGCTTTGACACCTCTCCATACATTGTGTTTCTCAACAAGTCTACAACTTCTTTGAGAAGAGAATATGTCTTAAACTTTTTGTATCCCTCAAACTGCCTAGCAGGCTTACTCTATATAACTACTAACTGGATGTTCCAATATTTTTACTTGGTCAAGTTAAAAAAAATAGTGAAACTGTTTATATGTGGATCCAATTGCCTTTTTTCTACATTATGGTATTTAGGGAAGGATTCTGGGAAAATGGCAGAGTAGGAAGCACTAAGAATCTGTCTCCCCAACCAGACAACAAGTGCAATGGGAGAATCTGCCTAATGGAACTGTTTTGGAGCTCGAGTCTGATGACAGCTTGCAACTTCCAAGGAAAGACTTGGACAGGTAAATTGTATTGATTTCAGTCAATATCATCTTAGCGCCGTGTCAGGTATGTATCTCCTACCCCTGCAGGCAGCTGTGTATGTGTTCCTGGAGCAGCTTAGAAGCAGTTTCAGAGAGTGAGGGTGGGCAAAAAGGACCTTGTCCTCCAAATACTGGGGACCTTTGCTCTTATCACTGAATTCCGACTCCAATCACAGGGAAGCAATCAAAGAGGTGGGCAGCCACTGCTGTCATACATACTCCTAACTCTCGTAAGCCCCTCTCTAACTGTCTGAAGTGACTTTCAGGGAATGTAAACATCCAGTACTCTTTGCTCTCCACTTCATTTTTCACTTTTTCCCTCTCTGGGGCCAAACATTAAAGACTAGAATATTCAAAACCAAGTGCATATGTGAAGAGAAGTTAAGAAGTGAGTTGTATTTCCAAGGAAAGTCTCAGAAAAGACTGGAAAGACTGTTAGTTTAAATGTCAGGCTGATAAAATATGGGAAGAGCCCAGATGTCCATTGACAGATGAATGGATAAGAAGATGTGAAATAGATATAGATAGATAGATAGATAGGTAGATAGAGATAGAGATAGAGATAATGAAATATTACTCAGCATCAAAAAGAATGAAGTTTTGCCATTTGCAACAACATGGATGGAACTAGAGGGTATTATGCTAAGCAAAATAAATCAGTCAGAGAAAGACAAATATTTTATGATTTCACTCATATGTGGAATTTAAGAAACAAAACAGATGAACATAGGGGAAGGGGAGGAAAAATAAAATAAGATGAAATCAGAGAGGGAGACAAACCATAATAGACTCTTAACTATAGGAAACAAACGGAGGGTTGCTGGAGGGGAGGTGAGTGGAGGGATGGGGTTACTGGGTGATGGGCATTAAGGAGGGCACTTGATGTAGTTAGCACTAGGTGTTATATGCAACTGATGTATCACTAAATTCTACCCCTGAAACTAATAATACACTATATATTAATTAAACTGATTTTAAATTAACAATAAATAAATAAATGTCAGGCTGATCCTCAACAGAGATACCCTACCACAATCACAAAAAAATATGAATAATGACATAAAACATTGGTCCTAGGGGAAGGGAAGAATTTTATTTCCATATTATTAGATTCAAATGTCCAGTATTCCACACACACACACACAAAATCACAAGATATACAAAGAAACAGGAAAGCTTGGCCCATTGAAAAGAAAAAAATAAATCAACAGAAACTGTTCCTGAAAAAGACCTGATGGCAGATTTACTAGACAAAGACTTCAAAATAACTATCTTAAACATGCTCACAGAACTAAAGGAAGAACTGGAGAAAGTGAAGCAAATGATGTATGAATGAAATGGAAATGTCAATAAGGTGACAGAAAACCTAAAAAGAAACCAAAAAGAAATTCTGGAGCATAAAAGTCAAATAACTGGGATATGAAAAATTCCCTAAAGGCACTGAAAGTAGATGTGAGCACCAGAAGAAATCAGTGAACATGAAGCCAGAACAATGGTAATTATTGAGTCTGAGGACAAGAAAGAAAAAAGAGTGAAGAAAAGTGAGCAGAACTTAAGGGACTTATGGGACACCATTAAAAAGACCAACATACACACTGTGGGAGTCCTGAAAGGATAAGAGAGACAGAAAGGGGCAGAGAGAATATCTGATGGCTGACAACATCCCAAATGTGATGAAAGACATGACTACAAACATCCAAGAAGCTCAGCAATCTCCAGGCAAAAATGAACTCAAAGAGTAACTAAGACATATAATAAACTTTCAAAAGACAAAAATGAAGAGAGAATCGAATCGCAAAAGCAGGAAGAGAGAAGTGAGTCATCATACAAGGGATCCTCAATAATATTACCAGATTTCTTACCTGAAGCTTTGGAGGCCAGAAGATAGTGGGAGAGTATACTCAAAAAAGTGCTAGAAGAGGGTGCCTGGGTGGCTCAGTGGGTTAAGCATCTGCCTTCAGCTCAGGTCATGATCCCAGGGTCTTGGGATCGAGTCCCACATCGGGCTCCCTGCAGAGGAGCCCTCTGCCTCTGCCTCTCTCTCTGTCTCCCATGAATAAATAAATAAAATCTTAAAAAAAAAAAAGTGCTAGAAGAAAAGAACTGTCAACCAATAATCGTCTATCCAGTAAAACTATCTTTCAAAAGTGACGAGGAAACTAAGACTATTTATAGATAAACAAAAGCTGGGGGAGTTAGTGACCACCAAATGTCCCTTGCAAGAAATAAGAAATGCTTAAGGGAGTCCTGCAAGATGAAATGAAAGGACACTAGAAAGTATCTTTGAGCCATACGGAGAAATAAATATCTCACTAAAGATAAATACATGGGTAATTATAACAGCTTGTATGATTGTAACAATGACTTATAACTGTAATTTTTGTTTTCTTTGTAACTTAAGAGACTAATATTAAAGAAAAAAAAGAAATGTAAAATATAGTATTACTGTAACTTTGGTTTTTAACTCCAAATCTTGTTTTCTACATAATTTAAAGAACTAATTTAAAAGAACTATTAGTTTATGTTTTGGAACACAGGATGTATAAAGATGTAATTTTGTGTAATAAACAATCAAATGGGGTGGGGTGGAGTTATAAAGGATCAGAGTTTTTGTATGTTATGACATTAAACTGGTACAAATTCAAGTTAGAGTATTATAACTTTAGGATGTTAAATATAATCCCCATGATAACCACACAGAAAACAGCCATAGAATATACACAAAAGGAAATGAGAAAGGAATTCCAACATTTCAATACAAAAAGTCAAATAAGCAAATAAAGAAGACACTAATGCAGGAAATGAGGGCCACAATAAAGCTATAGGGCATATAGAAAACAAATAGCACAAACACAGAAGTAATTCTCTCCTTATCAGTAATTACCTCAAATGTAAATGGATTAAAACTCTCTAATTGAAAGACAGAGATTGGTAGAATGGATGAAAACACATGATCTAACTATATGCTATCTATAAGAGACTCACTTAAGATCCAAGGACAAAAACAGGTTGAAAGTGAATGGACTGAAAAAAATATTTCAGCAAATAGTAACCAAAAGAGAGTAAGGTTGTCTATACTAATATCAGACCAAAGACTTTAAATCAAAAAAGGTTACAAGAGACAAAGGATAGGGCGCCTGGGTGGCTCAGCTGTTAAGCGTCTGCCTTCGGCTCAGGTCATGATCCCAGGGTCCTGGGATCGAGCCCCGCATCGGGTTCCCTGCTCCGCGGGAAGCCTGCTTCTCCCTCTCCCACTCCCCCTGCTTGTGTTCTCTCTCTCCTGCCTCTCTCTCTGTCAAATAAATAAAATCTTAAAAAAAAAAGAGAGACAAAGGATATTATACATTAATAAAGGGTTCACACAGCAAGAAGATTTAACAGTTGTAAACATTTATGCCACCTGATGACAGACCATCAAAACATACGAAGCAGGGCGCCTGGGTGGCTCAGATGGTTAAGCATCTGCCTTCGGCTCAGGTCATGATCCCAGGGTCCTGGGATCGAGCCCCACATCGGGCTCCTGGCTCAGCAGGGAGCCTGCTTCTCCCTCTCCCTCTGCCTCTCTCCCTGCTCATGCTTTCTCTTCTCTCTCTGTATCTCTGTGTCTCAAATGAATAAATAAAATCCTTTAAAAAAAATAACTTTAAAAAAAAACAACATACGAAGCAAAAACTGACCGAATTGAACAAAGAAATACACATTGCTACATAATAGTCATTTCTACCAGTTGGAGACTTCACTATCCAGTTCACTGTAATGGATAGAACCACCGGACAGTGTAAATAAGGAAATACAGGACTTCAAGAACACAACATTTCTGTGAGTCCTCCTTCAAATCTGAAAGTTGGCATTTTAAATAGGGTGCAATTTGCCAAGGATAAAGTCACCATGATTACTACATTTTTGATGCTTACACTTACAATAAACTTATTAGATATGTAAGTATTAGACAATTTTGTTTTCCTTCAATGTAAGTTTCTTTGAATTAATTATGCATCTTTTCAGTCTCTATAAAAGGCCCTTGGGCCTTTTATAAGTGCAACATTTATGGGAATGCTTGAGAAGCAAAACAAAAATGGAATTAGTAACATTTACCTTATTTCCTCTAAGGAGCAACTTACCCCTCATTACAATAAAAGTAAGCTTCACTGTCAAATTGAAAGGTGTAATTTGGGGCAAAGACTTCACCATTTTCGAGTCCTGGAGTATTACATTCTTTTCCTAAAATAAAATTTTAAAATTTGTTTTTTAACACCAATTTCAAAACAGATTTAAATCAAGATCAAAATTCTGCACTACTCTCTGCAATTAATGCAGTATCATTTTCTATAACTAACTGGTATGCAAACTTAAAATTCACATTTAACCTGGTAAACAATTGCCAAGAAAAAGATCCCCTGGGGATTTCTTAAATATTGGAAAAAATACTACTATCTGAAACCAATTTTCACATGAGAAAATCTTGCTGTAGGGGCAAATGCACCCTAAAATTTGTAAAAATCTCTAGAGAAAGCAAAAGCAAAAAAAAATTTTTTGTTTGTTTTTTTTGTTGTTTACTTACTGAAACAAGCTTCTTCAAGAGGGTACCATGAGTGATTTTGCTCACAATAAGTCACGACGGATCGCAGAGTTAAGTATCCTGGATAACACTGATAATATACTTCCTCCCCAACTTCATAATACTTTTTAGGGCTATCCCTCAAGGCCATGGTTTCATATTTGGGTGGCTCACCACAGGCATCTAGGGATAAGAGAATAAGAACATGAAATTTTTTTGGTATGCTTTTTTATGTCTTTTTTTTTTTTATGTCTTTTTTAAATACATGTAAGTGTTTATCTCACTCACCAACCAGGGACTGTGGTCTGGCAGGAGGTAGGTAATACAGAACAAATGGAAAGATCCTTGGCAAGCTTTTAATGATACTTACATGCTTTTACCCAGGTGGTGGGAGTAGTGGAGGATATGCCCTGCTTGCTTCAAATAACAGGCTATTAGCATTTTATTTGATGGGGAATAAGCTGAATTTTCGTACAATGATAAACTGAAGAGACAAAATCAATGTTTATGGTCTTAAAATATATATAGGTATGCAACCATCCCCATTTTTTTCTAAATTCATTTAAAAACTAGCCTCTCCTCTAAGAAGCCTTCTGTAGTACATAGCACTCTGCTCCAATTACTCTTCCATAGTCTGAAACAAACTAATGATAACTCTTCACTTCAGGCTCAGTCTCCTTGCAGAAGGCAACTTCCTAGAGGCCAGGGATCATAGGTTTTCTTTTTTCTAATGCACTGTGAACCCAGAGGGTGCTTCAGAAATGCTAGAGTAACAAGTGATTATCAAATAAGCATTATTAATTATTAAATAAGCATTACGAAGTTCATAGATGAAGATAAATACGCACTAAAGTCTTTCATGTAAGACTCCATTTCATGTTTCATATGAGTGAACTAAGCTTCTCACAAGTGAGTAGATACCATTTAAATATCAAAATTTACTACTCTGAATAACCTTACAGGAAAATAATGTTGCTTTTTTGGGCATTACAATACTTTAACAATAGATGCCATTATATAATAACATAGGCTGCATGCAGAAAATTCCCCAGTGTTCCAAGGGAGTTTCAGGAAAGTGAAATAGTGTGCTAATATAGGTCAACACAACTGTCCGCCTCTACACTTGCAAAAATTAAAATAACTCTCTTATACCAGCACAAACCTACAGCCCTGCCCAAAAAACTACCTTCAGAAAATCTTGGTCTCCGACCAAAACTGGAATCTCAATGAAACCTGAACTACCCGCTATGTCTCCTCTGGCTACACAACCTAGTTTTAAATTTTCTTTGCTTCCTCAAATAGAGACTCTGGCATCTATACCTGTCAATTGTATTTTTCACTTCCCACTCATTTCTGGGCCCATGAAATCAGTTAAATTACTTTCAAAGTCATTAGTTGACTCCCTTCTTGGTAAATTCATTTTAACAGTTTCTTCCTCGGTAATGTTACTCTGTCTATAACATCTGCAGCCATTGATCAGTCTTGGCTCTCTCCTGCCTGAAAAGCTCTCTCCCTGGTTTCCAGGAAAGCACACCACCCAGGTTGGCAGATTGTCCTCTGGCTACCCTTCCTTCTCTGCTTAATTCCATAATGTGATGTTCCTAATGGGTTGCTGTGGGACCTCTGGTTACTTCATTCTGCACATCCCTCTCGGTGAGTGTGTATACTCCCATGACCTCATTACCACTGAGAAGAGCTGCCTCCCAAATCCTGGTCTCCATGCTTGATCTCTAGCCAAGGTGCCGACTGTATATATTCAACTGCCTCCCTGAAACTGTACCCCATAGTGTTAATGAGTTGAAACTAGCAGAAAGTTTATACATTTTTTTTCAGAGAACTGTTTCTCCATAATCAGTGTGTCTTTTCAGACCCTGCTAACAAACTCATGAGCTGTTACTGCAGAAGCCTGGAATCAAGGTCAATAGATATGGCTCCAGTTTACGAACAAGCAAGGCTGTGCATTCTTTACCCTAGATAAGGAGTCTAAGACCCAATCCAGGTTATACTGGCTCTCAGGGCAGGCCTGTAGCCCCTTCTCCTTGTCCTGAGATAACTTCCTGAGGTCAGGGGCTAAATTTTGCCTCCTTCTGATGCTGAGTATCCACCCCAAAGGGAACATGGTATGTATGCATGTATGACACTCAATGTACAAGCTCCATCTTTCCTCATGAATAAGTTGTAAGTTTCCCTGTTGCTTTCATAAATATTTATATAATCTCAACCCCTATGATTATAAAAAAGACTTGTTCTCTCTCCCTTCAGAAAGGGGAGTTCAGGCTTGCTCTCCTGCCTCCTTTGGTTGCCTCTCAAATAAACTTTCCTAGCTAAATACCTAATGTCTCTGTGATTGGCTTTGCTGCGCATCAGGCAGATGGACTTGGGTTTGGTTGTAGCCCCACAGGCTCCACTTGGAACGTGTCATGTTCTCTCAAATAACATTATGAAGCCAGAGTGTGTCCTCTTGCCTCAACAAACAAGATAAACAGTTTTCACAACTCACAATTCTACCTTTCACAATTCTACCCTTCCCTCCAGTTCAAACCACTGCCATTTCTTCTCTACAGTGCTACCAGCATCTCTGAACAGGCCCCCTTACCTACCTCACCACCTTTCCATTCATTTCATGTTTCACAATGCTGCCGAAGACACGTTGATAGGACACAGTGACCAAAGCTCTTCCAAGTCAGATACCTTTCAATGACTTCCCAACGCCCTCAGGACAGTATCTAGCCGACTTGTAAAGCCCATCACTATCAGGACTCTGCTCACTCTTGCATCCTGTTCTCAAGCCCTATTCAATTCCTGGCAGTGTCCATTAAATTACCTAAATTACGTCAGCACTCCAGACCTCCCTGCATCATTTAACTTCAGCTTTGACCAGAGACCCCGCATTCCTCCCACCCTCCCACCCATTCATCCTCGTTTCAGCCAACGTGCCACTTCTTGTGGCTCTTGACATCTCTCACCAAAAAACTGGGTTAAGGGACACCTGGGTGGGCACCTGGGTGGCTCAGTTGGTTAAGTGACTGCCTTCGGCTCAGGTCATGATCCTGGAGTCCGGGACTTGACCCTCTTCCCTCTCGTGCTTTCTATCTCTCATTCTCTCTCTCTCTGAAACAAATAAATAAATAAAATCTTAAAAAAAAAAACGGGGGGACACCTGGGTGGTTCAGTGGGTTAAGTGTCTGCCTTCGGTTCAGGTCATGGCCCCAGGGTCCTGGGATCGAGCCCCTCATCGGGCTCCCTGCTCAGCAGGGAGCCTTCTTCTCTCTCTGCCTGCCACTCTCCCTGCTTCTGCTCTTCTCTCTCTCTGACAAATAAATAAATAAAATCTCAAAAAAAAAAAAACTGGGTTAAGTGTCCTCACCATCCCCATTTACGTCTTCCAAGACGACTCCACAGTGGAAGTCATTATTGTTCCTACTCCCTACAAGACGGTTACCTTCTGAGGACCATGGGTGACACCTCTGCACTTGTAATACCTAACAACAGAGCTGAATGAGCGCTCTTACCAGTTCCACACACTCTTAGACTAAAACTCAAATTCTTTTCTGCTCAGCCAACTTCTTCCAGAGATATCAGCAAATCGTAATCTTTTCTTGGTTGTTTTATGCCTGTCTTCAACTTTTCTCATTGGTTGAATGACAGCTCTTTCCCTTTAACAGAGTATCTGATTTCTTTCATGTCAAAGTATTTATGCTTTCTTGTTTTATTTTGAGCCCATTCTCCATCACTGCTCTTGTTAGAAACAGTAGTTTAACATTATCAAAGGAGAACTCCAAATCATGGGGATTTTATTTTTTCCCAAGTACGGTAACCAAAGACTCTATGTCTTGTTTCTTAAACAATAGTGGTGATAGTATTTATCATTTTAGAAATAGCAAACATCCAGCACTACCTGTACCATTATTTCAAGTACAATTTAACTTATCTTCATACTCATCCTATGAGTTGGGCACTATTTTGCCCTCTCTAAGGTGAGCCAACTAAGGCCCAGTAGGTTCAGTAACTTGCCCAAGCCAACATCTCCAGCAGCCGGCAGTCTGGGTCCACTACGGACACTGCTTCCCACCACACTCATCTGAAACCCTCCCACGCTGACACCACACCCTGCAATGTCGTCCTCAAGAAACGGTCCTCTACTGAATCTGCGGAAATCAAAGTAACCCCGGTTTAGATTTGCTATGTGCCAAGTCACACAAAAGGGCTCAAGTGCCCTGGAAGGACAGATAATAACATCATGTCTGGATTTTAATGATGGGGATTGTTCATTCCTGACTATCCTGTTGCTTTTCACAGTGATCCGCTCTTTGATCTAGTCCTTGGCCTTTCTCTTGCCTCGCGTTTCCTCCTGCTACCACACTGGGTAGCTCCACAGTCCTTGAGCGCCCCCAGCCATGTCCTATCTCTAAGCCTCTGATCACACTGCTCCCTTGGCTATGAACACCCTTCCTTCCCGCTCAGCTGCAAACCCTGCTCAACTCCTGTCTTCTTACATTGAATCCACTCAACTGCTCCTCTAGCAAGCACTGTCTGCTTTCCTGGGGAGGCAGTGGCCAGTCCCCTTCTCTTAGACTGTCCTCTGTGTGGATCTCTCAGTCACTATCACAAGTCATTGTGTTGACTAGATCCCATGGCTGACTCCATTCACCCATGCGGCCATAACACCAAGCACAGCATGTCCATCAGAGAGGTGCTAGGCAAAACGATTTAGCACTCAAAAGACCACTGCAGTGAAAGAGAACACCAAGGTCAAAAATATACTGTGATGCATCTAATCCTGAAAAGAATCACCTTTAAGCTTTATGCCCTGGAGAAAGATCTGGCCATGTAATTTCTTCTGTTGCCTATCTCCCAGGATTCTGGTTACCTAGCAATTGACCAGATAAGGACTGCTCTCTTTGCATGATAATATGTAGAGTAAGGACAGAAGAAATTACTCTGTAAGCACTTAGGGATCTATCTTGGCTTCCTCCATTAAAGAGAAAGAAAAGACCTAAAAAAGACACCACTCACAGCAGGAGATGGTGGGTTTTGTCCAAAAAGCAGACCCCTTCTGGAAGAAGGAGACCGGTCCCGAATTGGACAAGTGTTCCCTTCTACCATCCCATGTAGCTGGCAACCACCGCTGAGATGGCAAGCCTCCAGGCACAACACTGTCTGCTTACAAACCTGCTTCTGGGCCGGGGAGCTGCTTCAAAACTCACATGTGTGTTCTAGTGCCATATTTTCCCTACCCGACAGAACGAGGCTCATTTGTACTTTCTCTTAATTTCATACCGATCCTGACTTTACCTTTGAACTCTCAACTTGGCCTTGTGTTTCCTTTTCTGCATTTCTGTTTTATTACCTTCCATGTTGCACCCTATTCATTTCCTCTCTTCCAAAAAACAGTCATGGTCTCCTTCAACTGTTGGCTCTAAGCTTGATCTAAACTTGATCCTTTTCTAAAACATTTTCCTGGTTTCTTTTATTGCCACTGGCCCCTCTGCACGCTACTCCCCCCACAGAAATGAACTTTTTGTTGATTAGCAACAAGCAAGACTAGAGTATTGTGAGCCCTGCAGACTCCACATAAACAGTGGAAGCCAGAGCCTCTCTGACAGTCAGCTTCCCCAGACTGAGCTTAGGCACCACACAAAGGCCATCCTAAGGACGGGTGTTTAAAGAACCTTCCTCCTGGCAGCAGGAGGAATTTTTGCTGCCACTCTAAGTCCCAGCTTAATTACAGTGTATTATTTATATTTCACTTTCTGGTACTCAGTAGTTATAGAAGAGTGTAGACACTGGGCAAAAAGCTGTAAATCTGGAACCACAAGTGTGACAAGACAGAGAAGATCTCTGCATTATAGTAGGGAGAGCAGAAGACAGTTTTGCAAGAGTGACTCCCAGTCAGGGGGGATTTGGGCTGGAGTGTGTGTGTCTATCTGAGACAGGCTGGTCAGAGAGGGGCCTCCTGAGGGGGTGACATCTCAACTGGGCTTGAAGGGTAAGAAGGAGCCTGACAGACAAGGGGCCGGAAGAGAATGTTCCAAGTCTGAGGGACTAGTAAGTACAGAAGCCCCACAGAGGCAGAGTTTGGCCTCTTCAGTAAGAGAAATTGCCCCGGCCCCTAGTCATTGTTAAATGCTATCAGAGAATCAAGCTCCTTTCCTCCAGAATACTTGTCTTGGGTTATAATGTATTTGTTCATAGCATGTTTTGATTTGTCTGCCACCCCCCATAAATTTTAGCAACGATTACTCAACTGCCACTGTGTGCCTGGCACTGGGGTTCTAAGTGAGCAAAATAGTTTCTGTTTCTACTTGTGTGAGTGGAAGCAGATCAATAGTGAAATCAGGATCATAAAAATGGGACAGTTTTGTGATCACTCACCAGTGTATCCTCAGGACCAGCATAGAACCCGGCACACAGAGGGCAAATATGTGTTGAATGAATGCTACTAAGGAAAGAATGCAGCATACAAATCGTATATGTAATAGGATCCTAGAAATAACTTGGGCAGAGAAATACAGGTGCAGATAAAGACAGAAAGAAATATACCAAAGTACTGAAAATGGTTGTCGCTTCATTGTAAATGTGTTAGACAACAAGCATGTCTTCTTTAGTGCATATATATATATACACATATATATATAATAAACACCAATTCTTATTCAGTGAACACTAAACAAATTTAGTGGTTGGGGGCCTTCAGGCCTTCAGTTTCCCTCAATGGGTGTAAGGGAAAACCGGATTGACATTATTTACCGTGTATTTCTTAGGATACTCATTTGTCAGTAAGCTACCAATGCTTTTAAGATTAATTCAGAATTGGGCCCCTGGGTGGCTCAGTTGGTTAAGCGACTGCCTTCGGCTCAGTTCATGATCCTGGAGTCCCCGGATCGAGTCCCGCATCAGGCTCCTTGCTCAGCAGGGAGTCTCCTTCTGCCTCTGACCCTCTCCCCTCTTGTGCTCTCTCTCATATTCTCTCTCTCAAATAAATAAATAAAATCTTAAAAAAAAGATTAATTCAGAATTCCCCTCAAATATGACCCACCCTTATGAAAACAAGGAATACAATGGCAAAAAGCCATTAGGTAATGGAATTGGATAACGTTTCTTGGATGGAAACAGGAAGATGATTCTATGTCCAGAAAAAAAAAAAAAACTGAAAGAGGAACACCCTGTAAACCAACACCAATATGATCTTGGACAACAAGGTGACCGTTGCCTTTATGTACAAAAAGCAAGGTGTGGCCTTCCCAAACCCTCTAAGCCCCAGGGGCCCGCAGCATGCTTGCACCCGGAGCCCACACTCACCCAAGCACCGCACAGCCACACGCGATCCCCAACCCCCAGTAAAGCAAACGGTGAGCTTCCTTACCCCACACCCACCACCACAAGCCTGGTTAGTTCCGTAAACCACACACCCCGTAACACCCAGCCCGGCACAAACAACCCCCCTCTCTCCAAAGCCATCAGCCCTCCAGGGAACACAGGACAAACTTCCCCACCGGCACACCGCGGATCCTAGCAACAGCCACACGCACTGGGGACGGAGACCAAGCCGTCACCCCAAGCCCCGAGTCCGCGCTCCCCTGCCCCTAGGTGCCTCAGTCCGGAAGCACACTTCAAGCACTCGCTGGGGTCACAGTTCCGCGGGGTCACAGTTCCGCCAGGGGAAAACACCAGCCGCGCGCAACACCCGCAGGGTTCACTGCCCAACGCCTCGCAAGCCCTCAACTCCGGCCCCACAGGGCCCACACGCCCTGGGTACCCGCATAGCACGACGGGGGCCGCCCCAGCGCCGCACCTACTCCCGACCCACCAAGCAAAGCTCCTGGGCCCTGGGCCCCGTCCGCCTCCTCCCCGACCCGCTCCAGCGCGCCGCCAAAGCGCACACACTCTCCAGACTCTTACCAGAGGGCATGGGTATCAGGAGCACTGAGGCCATCAAAGGGATCCCAAAACAACACAAAAAAGAAAAGCGCTTCTCGAGGCAGCAGCGATGGGCTGTGCGCGGCGCGCAGGACGCCGTCATCTTGCAGGAGACCAGCGGGAACCTCAGAGCCAGCCAAGCCCACACGGTCTCAGGACCGGAAAACAGACGCAACAATTCCCCAGGACCCGGGAGTCAGGAGCCACCCGCGAGGGCGTGGCCTGACCAGCGCTTGGGCGGAAGTGGCGCGCCTTCCCGAAGTGGGTGTGGCCAACTGGCGCCGGGAGGCGGGGCCTGAGCGCGAGGTCCACAAGCCCCCCCGGACCTGGCGTGGGCCTGCGGTGGTCGCGCCGCCTGGTCGCGGAGCAGCTCCGTCCCCTCCCGCGGGCGCCGGGCGTCCCTGCGACGATCCCGTGTGCACGCCGACCCGAGGTCCCCGGCGGCTTGCGGCGCTCGGCCGCCTCACCGCCCGGACTCTGGAAGGGTGGGAAGGAAAGCAGAGCTGGCGGGGTCATCTTTGTCCCTTTTCCGGAACGGAGCGCCGCAGGGAGCGAAAAGCGCAGCGACCTGGAACTACTAACCCAAGGCCCAGGCAGCGGGTCGTCGTGGGGCCGCATCCCTCGCGACTCCCGTGTGTCGTGGGGCACTCCGCACTGCCCGAACTCCCTGGGCCCTTGTTTCAAGAGTTGGCATTAATCGGGCCTCTTGAGGGACAAAAACTTGTGATTTCCGTGGCTCAGCGTCTGCTCTTGGATCCCCTGGAGGCCTGCTAGATTTCAGAATCTCAAAGGTTTGGCCACTGCACTCCCAACCCCTAAAGTAAAGCAAGGTAGATGAATTATTGAACAACACCGAGCCATTAGCATTTGGGGCTTCACCTCTCTGAGTTGGCCCTTAGCAACTAAATGCTTTATTGAAGAGGCAAAAAACATGCATGAAAAAGGTAAGGACAAAGGTGTATAGAATTGCCAATCTCCTGGAAGTACGTAAAGCCATTATTGTCCGGATAGAGAGGAATCCATAACAGGCAGAACTTTTCTGGTGAAACAGTCTCTCGATGGAAAATCAAGTGGAGAATTGAAGAGTGAGCCAGATCTGTTTGTAGAGTTGTGATTAAACCTGTATGACTAGTAAGAGGAAAAAAAGTCACATGACCTGTATTAAAAGAGTACACAGAAGGAATTGACATTTTCTTCCCATTAGCTGGCAAAGAATGATAAATGTCAACCAATGTGAGTAAACATATTGGGGGGACCAACACCCTCGAGCTTTTTGGCTTTTAATTTAAGTTTTCCATATTTTAAGTTTTTAAATGGCCATGACTTTTAAACCACCAGTTCCATTTGGAGTTTATCCCAGAGAAATCATCAGAGCTGTGACCAAAGATGTATAATTTTGGAAGAAAAATAAATCCTAAGTGTCTAGCCAAAGTATAAGGAATTTTTGATAGGTGGCTTTATGGTATGAATGTCTGTGCAGCAGGCAGTTAAAAAAAAAATCTGTGTGAGAAACTACGATCTATATATGTAAGTTATAAAAAACTGACTCCAAATAAGTGTTTGTCTTTGGCATTCCCATAGAGCAATTAGTTCAAAATTAACTATCAGTGATAGCATTATGGGTATTTCATTTTCTTTGTGCTTTTCAGTTTTCTATATTGACCCTCTGTTCCAGGAATCAGATGAAGAAAAAATTTTTTCAGTCCAACCTATATATCAACTGCTATTTTGTTCATAGAATGATGGGGGTTGATCCTGCAATACACAGAATTAAGGTATAACAGAATGGTGAGGAAATGTAAGCTTTCTGTATTAACCTCAAATGCATCTTCTAGAATTACAAAACTGTACATTTGAAGAATTCTATAGCTGAGAGGTACTAAAAACTTCGGGAGTTCAACAAACCATGGAATATCCTCTTTTTCCGAGAACAACACTATGTATGGATTCTTCTCAGGGCATATGAAACAATAGGTGTGGAATTGATATCTAAAAACACCTCAGGATCTTAGATTCTAAAATCCAGACACTCCATCAGGACACTGACTTAAAGGAGGTATAATTAAGGAGACAGTGAGTAGGAAACTCAATGAGGGGGGATTATTTCTGTTAATTTTTACAGGTGCAAAAGAGTTATATAACAGAAATGTTCTGTTTTTCAATGTGGACACTTGTGAAAACAGTCTCTTCATTGTTCTCTCTGAAACCCTCTGTATACAATGGTATATGTCAGTTAAATCTCAGTAAGATGAAAATTTTCCCATCTATTTCTAGTCTTAGAAGTAAGTTTTTTTCTCGTGAGTAAATTAAAAGGTGAGAAAACATGGCTGGTGTTTGGTTTCCTAGTTACACAAGCTACGTTAGAGTCAAGAATGGGGGTTTTACTGGAACTTTCCTTCAATCAGTAAAATCTCTACCTGGGGTTCATCAAGCCACTCTAAATATAATTGGAGAATTTCACATTAATTTATTTTCATCTGCCCCAATTATGGCTCCATTGGAAAGGTTCTGAGCCCTGTTCACTATTTTTCTGGACAAGCTCGATGAGACAGGGATAGAATTTTCTTGCTGTAGCTCCCGTTCTAGGTCTGTAGTAGGTACATAATAAACGCCTCTGAATACTGCATGAAATAAATGGCTCTTGCTCTCAAGTGCATCTAACATGTCTCTGCCAGTTCTCCCCCAGCATGGATTTACCAAATAAGTGCTGGGAAAGTGCTGAGAGGTTTTGTTTTAATCGTCTTAGACACTAGGAACAAGGTGGGGTTTGAGTCTAAAGGAGGAAGCTACGACTGTCTGCACAGAAAACGTTCCTGTATCAGCAGTGCAAGCTCTGATATGAAGTGGAGCTACTGTCTGTGTCCCTTAGCCCTGAGATCATTTTAGTGACTTAGTACAAAGGGAAAGTGTTGACAATGAACATCCTGTAGCCTGGACAGGAATAGAAGTCAAGAATCAAGGCTTTGAGTGAGGTAGGGGAGTAAAGGCTCCTGGTGCCTGCAACCCCCCCTAAAGATTTTGTCACACTGCCAAAGTGACAAAGAGGAGAGCATGGAGAATATGCCTCTGTGTCGACCAGGTTTTGAGCTATGTGCTAGATCTCCTTTACGGCTTTATGAATGGCACTAGGGTGCAGGTAGGTGTGTGGGGATGTCATTAAATGGAGGCCAGCTTCTGTAAAATAAATCTTAAAGTTAGATGATTCTAAATTAGTATATTTCCATCATGCTTTTCAGAGGTGGGGGTAGCAGCATGAATGGGCCTGTGAGTACTCTCAGAAAAGGCTTTCCACTGTCGTGGTGAATGACACACGAGGTTTGCTGTGAAAAGCTGAAAGAGAATGGCCAGGCAGAGCATAGGGAAGTCATCTTTTTGCTGTTGGCCCTGGGCGCTGTGCCACCTCGGTCTGTACCTGGTAAGCACCTGCCAGCCAGCTGACCTTCCTAGTTAGCTGTTACCGGCAGGAACATTCCAGCGGGAAGCTGCACCCTACACAGGGATTCTGAAACCATTAAGTACAGAGGGGAGGACACTTCTCAGAAGGGATGCATATTCATTTTGTTTTCTCTTGGCTTTTGGAGGCTTTAAAAAGTAAATATATTACAAACCATATTCCAGACATAGATTTAGAAAGAAAAAATCTTTTATTCCTTTGCCATTATAGTGATGGAGACAGAACATTTTATTTAAATGTCAGAGGCTTCAACTTACACCTCACGCTTACGTGTACACAAAAAGGAAACGAGAAAAAAATTAGATTGTTAGCACTATGAATGCCTTTGGAGACCAGTTGGTCCAGCCCTGCTCTTCAGATGAAAAATGTAAGGCCAGAGGTTAACAGAATTACTCAACAATACAAATGAAGTTAGACAATTCAGTATTTTACCCATAGTTAGTATAAACAGTATTTCCCATGTATCACTGATGTCACGGGCAAAAACTCTCATGAATTTCTTGAGATTCAATGTCCCGGGCGTCAGATGCTGGTTAATCGCACTACTCACTGACCTACTGCATTATGGGGGGAAAAGAGGAATTTACATTTTTTTCTTATGATAGGGAATTTTAATTCTAAGAAAGGCCAATTCCCAACAAATAATTTCTAACCCTCCTTTAAAATGTACTTCTTCAGAAACTCAAGACCTAATAGATTTCCCTAAGTTTCAGCTAAGCAAAACCATTGAGGATCTTTTGATATATTCATGGGTTACTTGCCTTTCTTTTATTGGAGGCCTGGTTGGATATCCTTTACCCACTTACAGGGAGGTGGGGTGGGGAGGGTTGGTCTTTGAATTTTTAACTCTAAATATACCAATTACCCTTGTTCATGATATAAGTTGTAATTTTTTCCTCCTAGTTTGCCAGTTGACTTTGCTTATGCTGTTTTTTTCCTTTCTTCCATGATTTTAAAGAAAACTTCAAGTTGATGTCCAGTTCACTCTTTATATTTATCAAGGTAAGTGTGGCACAGTATATTCTAAAAACAACTTAAAACCCAGAATTACACAGTAGTTAGCAGTGGTCATATGCAAATCTGTTGTTAAATATCCAGAAAGATTCTGGTATTTTCTAGATCGTTAGCATGGCCCATGATGTCTTACCAAATAAATTGTTGATCTGTAAGCATGTGAACCAGTTATGGACTCCAGGATCACTTGTTTATAGACCTGTACATTAATTTTGCAATTCTTAAAAGTCATGGATTCTTAGTTTATTTGGTGTTTTCTGAATCTATACAAAAAGTCACTTGCTTTTATAATAAAATTATTCTTTCATTTAAAATAGTATGTTTTTATACACACAGTACAAATTACTTTTGAAATAGAACTTAGGAAATATCCAAAGCTCATTGTTTAAGATGTTTCTCTTGAACACCTGTCCCTCGGATTCATTTAATGCCCATTTCATAAACAGAAAAAACTTTTTTTCCCCTAGAAAAGTCAAAATTGATCTCTCTATATTTTATATCTGAACTCATAGGAGGAGATTTTCCTCGATAGAAGAAAAAGTGATTATTTAAGAAAGACATGGGTGTATAAAGAAACATATGAAGAATGATGAATCAAAAATTAACAGTGGTTCTCACTGAGTAGTATAATTGTATGTGACTTAGTTTTTCACATCTTCCTCCTGGATTTTGATCTTCTTGTTAATGAACCCATTCCATAGTATGAACGTTTGAAAATAAGAAAGGCGAATCACAAACTTGTAAACAGAAATCCGAAGTGCCACCTTCTTCCTTTAAGTAATTGAGACTATTTATATACCCTAAGTGCAGTCTTTTCCCCCAACTCGATGATGTGTGCGTTCAGCAGGAGGAGAAAGCACAAGGAGTGACAGTAATCCAAGCTAAGAGGAGGGAGCTTTTACTAGCTCCTGGGAGCCCAGCAGCACCTTCACGTGCACACGTCTGTGTCTCAATGAGGTCACTTCCAAGATTTTATGAGTCTCACATCTTACTCTGTTGAATTGGCTCCTTTCCAGCAACATTGTAATCCAAGGCGTTTTCCAGCTCTATAGTACTTTGTCAAGGAAGGGCACTGAAATAACAGGATATTTTTATTCAGGTGACAGCATGGGTGACAACTGAACTGCCCAGAATTTGCTTCTTAAGATGGTGATACTAACATTACACATAATTACAGGTTCAGAAGAAGTGTTTATGCCCTCCTAGTGGTTGCTATGTAGGGCACAAGAAAATATGGCATAAATTGAGACACTGAGTAGATAAGAGAGAGATTAATGAATAAGTTGACCTTTCCTCATTGCCTTTTTTGCCAAAGGAAAAGTGTTCTCTGTGTTGAGCAACTAAATAGAAAGAGCCTTGTTCCAGAAACATAGAGGTCCCTCCTGACACACAAAATATTTCTGACTCTCTTTTCTGAGCCAGCTCATGGCAGGGGAGAGTAAACAGGAGCTGGTAGTTTGGAGGAGGGTCTGCCTCCGAGAGCATGTCCTCCCCCTACCACAGTCATGACTGAAAGAAGATATTGTATGGTCCAAGATGTCCAAACGCTTCCCTGGCCATGCTGAAAGCTCTCCTCTTCCTTAAGGCCAGGAAGACTGTCCTCCCACCAGTGGACAGATCCCTGTGGAGGCCCAGCAGCTCATCTGACATCCCCTATTATTACTGCCACCTGATCCCTCATCATTGTTCTCTTTCCACCTCTCAAGACTTCCCAACATCATTTGTTACCTGCGCCATCTTTGAACATTCTCGTGTCCTTTAGCACGCAGCTGTGTCTTTAGAATCTGCCTCTTTACCTGTATCACCCTCTCGGTCCTTGCACCTTGCCTGGGTGCACAGGGTGCAGATCTGACTCATTCCTTATCTACCACATCTTGCCACAGAGGATCAACCTTGCTCCTGGAGAACTCTATGGCCAAAATTCCAGTCTTAAAAAGGAGATCGGAGACAAATTCATTACGGACTTTCTACCATTTTATTAAAAGTTGATCAACAGTCAATGTACACAATTTTACCTGTACCTTGATATAAAAATGTTACAAAAGAGTTGAGGATACATGAAATTTGATCAGTTTATCCTCAACTGTTTACTGTACACTTCTCATTTGATTAAGTCTATACTCATTTGATTAAGTCTATAAGTCTCATTTGATTAATTCTATATATATTCTATATATAGAATTGGGTGGAAATTTAAACGGGGGTTCCTTACTCTAAGCTAGGTAAAGAAAACACATAGGTACAATATTGGTACATCAAGTGACTGATCAGTGTTTGAAGAATGAGCAAGTGAGCAAGTGAGTAAGTGCAATAGTGCTAAGAGGCAACAATGATAAATGAAATTTTGAATACTAGAGAATATGTTTATATACAGTTTGTAATGATAAGGGAATGGCTATCATTTGGTGGAAACCAAACCAGGATTTAATATTATACAGTTGATAAAATCTCAATGTATAACCTTGTAAAGTATGTGAAGAAGCTTATGAATACTAGCCATCGGATGGAGGCTATTACAGGTTATTTTTCTATTATATTTATTTTTTCTGGTATTTTCTATATTTTCTATAAGCACATATTACTATTAAAGGAAAATATTCTAAAATGGTATAGACAGTAAGTTGCTATCAGTTCCAAATCAGACATTACTTTGCACCAGAGCACTTTGGGAGAGCTTCTTGGGTGAGTGAATTAGGAGAAAGTTGACCTACATTCTATGTTTGTTTAGAAGATCTGAATTGCCTGTATCTTGATTAACTATAAAATGCCTCTCCTACCACTTTTTTCCTTACCTTTTCCTGGGGCCACTCTACTGTCCTCTGTTGAATTTAAGATTTCTGACATGTTTGTCGATAAAAAAGGACAGGTTTAAATTAATGCACGTTGATATATGGGAAAGAGGACAGAAAGGAAACTTATTTTAAAATGTGATACTTTTGCTTCTGCAATCTACAGGAGTGGCCTAATCTGTTTTATGGGCTTCGGTGCTGGTGTTGCTGACAGTGTCCTAAGGATCGAAGGGATAGAAATTTTAGGACACTTGGGCACAGGCAGAGTAAGCAAGGACTGGGCAAATTGCTCTGTCTGATAAAGAAAATTGGAAGTTTGAATTTACAAGAAAACCAAGAGTCAAAATGAGCTGTCCTGAGAAGACATTAAAGATTTTAACAAAATGGACAGGAGTCTAATGTGAGAGAGGCCTAGGGAAAGGGTGGAAAGCCAAGGCTTACCGGGGGGACCAAGCAGTGAGGTAATCCTGATCATATGATACAGTTCAGGGTCTGGCACTTTTCTTCTTAAGGACCAGATAGTAAATATTTTGGCTCTGGGTGCCACCCAGTCTCGCCCTTTGTGGCTTCTACTCCGCTCTGCTGTTGGAGCCCTAAGTAGGCTACCAGTGGGGAAGGCTGTGTTCCCGTAAGACCTTAGTTACAAAAACCGTTACTTTACAGTTCAGGGATTTCTACCATTCAGTTCTACGTTGTGTGCCACTTGGGTTTGTAGCATCATCTCCCTTTTCACCCCAATCCTTTAGCAAACAGCTAAACATTTACCACACAGCAGCTATGCTAGTAAGCTGGTACTTTGAATTCCTGGAATGCAGGCATGAGGTGTGGTGACAAGCCTGCGGGGGGGGGGGGGGGGGGGGGGGGGGGCGAACGGGGGGGGGGGGCGGGGCACAAGGGAGAGAGCAGTCATAGGAGGCCAGGTGAGGCAGAGAATTCAGTGAGAGTGGGGAGGTGGGAAATCCAGAGTCTCCGCAGGATCCTGAGGTGACCCTGTGCATTTAAGGGAAGTGGGGGACCCAGAGGCACACCCACGTGGCAAATGCTTGGGTTCCACAAGAAAAACAAAAGCTTCCTTCTCAAAGGTGCATAGCATCCCTGCACAAAAATAAAGGAATGCTTTGTGAAAACAGTGCCTGTGCTTAGCGCTGACAGTCCTCACCCAACTCCCTGGAAACAACCAGAATCCAAGGAGACAACAACCGAGGCATTTCCATTTCCTGAAGTACCTTCGAACTCCCCTGGGACCAGCGATCCAACTAGAGCAACAACATACGCAGATCCTGTTCTCATTTTCAGGATCTGAGTTCTTGAAGACACTATGAATTCAGTATTTACATTAGGTACCTGCTGTTTTCCTGATTTGTTTGCAGAGTTTGAGGCCTTACACCGCTGTCTTCTTGAGGTTGTAAATGGATCATCTCCTTAGGTTTTTCATCTGTAATACTGCTAATTGGCAGAAGAAGAAAAATAGGAAAAATATCTTAATTATATACATTTCAGTCTTGGAAGAAACTCGTCAGTCTCTTTTATTTTGAGATTTAGGACAGAATTTGCCTAGGTCTCTGGAATTTTTGCAAGATATGTAGAAGGAAAACATAACCAAATCCCACCTTTCAAGACCAAGTCAAAAGACAGAGGAGGAAATAATATGAAAACCAGCCCGTACATTGTGTCAGAAGACTGAATCCTTATAGACAAGTGTCCATGCCTTAAAACACCACTTATTTCCAAAGCAATTCTGACTGGCAAATAATCATTCAGCGCCAGATTGTGACATTTAAGCCTCACAAGGTCAGTGGCTCCGCACGGTGGATCTTACTCAAGGCTTCCTCTTCTGCTTTAGAGAAAGATAGTTCTGTTTTCTGTACAATTAACGTCCACAGTCCTTGTCATGAGGCATAGGAGGACTGACAGTAATTCCAAGGATTTAATCCCTTTTAAATGCCAATAACAATCATGTGTAAGTAACAATAGCTCACATTTTCTGACCTTCATCCTAAGGGCGGCGCTGTGTTAAGTGAGGTTGGAACTATTGTCCCTACTTTACAGACAAGGAAAATGAAGTTTAGAGAAGGTCGGTGTCTTGCTGAGGGTTTCATAACTAGTGAGTGGGTGTGAACACAGCTCTTACTGATTGCAAAGCTCATGATCTCACCTGGTAATGGTGCTCTGCCTCTTCAGGGGTTAAGTGTAAGCACTTCATTGTACATCAGTGAAATGAGAAATGATACAATACTGGTACCTTTACGTTTCAAATAGGTGTTGGTATTAGGGATTTAAGGGTGGAAGCACAAGGAGTTAACTCACTGCACCACTTAGCAGTACTTCCTCATTACTCAGTTACTCTTTACCCTTTCTTGGAAATTAGAACGAGGGCATCCCTTGAGACAAGAAGAGTGAGTCAGAAGCCAAAGTTTTCACAGGATGAGGAAGGGCAAACTTGAGATCTTTGCATGAGGAAGAGAAGAGGGTTGTACCGGCAGGGGTCTGGGAGGGGCTTCCAGGGAGCAATGACTAAGTGGTTAACTGAGGAATGGTTGAAGGTGGTTTTGACTGATGAGCTGGACATGGGTGTGGGCGAATACAACCTTCATGAGTGTATGCTGAAGGAATGGCTATCCACTTGATTGACGGTAGTTAATATGAATATGGAGTAATGCAGGGATGCTTTATAGTGAGTGGTCTTAATAGTTTTGTACTCCAAGCATCAGACCAATGAAGTCTTTAAATGTTTATCTGAGTATATACAAGAAGGCTGGTTTGTATAGGAATAGGAATAGATCAGAGGCAGAAACAAGAGGCAAGGATAAATGGGGTGTGAATGCGGGAATCGAACAGTATTTTTCCTGAGTGATCAGTGCACAACTTCTCCTGCTTATTAACCTTTGTCACGAATTATTGTTGTGTAAATATACAGTGAAATATAAGGTGTGCAGATGACACATTTTTCACTAGTGAAAGGCCAGTAACGTTAAATCACAGAACTTGCTAGTCGGTGTGAACGAACAGGAACATTTTCACCAAACCTTAATAAGGACAGAGTCCTTTGCAGAAATACTGTAATTTTCTTATAGGCTAATAACTCAGACCAGTGTAAAAAGGGAGAGATTGCCTACTATTCTCTATAAGGACACTGGCCTAATGTACCAGAGTACCTTAAAAAAAAAATCCAGTAAAATTGATGGGGGGACAATATTGAAAGAAAAAAGGAACTATTCCCCCTTTGTACTATATACAGTTCTGGGTGATACAGAATGAGAATCAGAAGTAGTAGCAGCTGAAATTACTCCTGGGTAGCTGAATGGGTTCAGGATTCTTGAGTCCGATCATCAGGACTGAAGCCCTACCCCTGAGCAACTTCCTGCTGGTATGATTTTAAGCAAGTCACTGATTTTCTCTGCTCCTCGGTCTTCTGTGCTTTGGGATAACAATGTTATTGGGGATACTTACCTCACAGAGTTGCTTTGGAGACCAAAGTCAATAAATTTTAAAATATTTTGTAAGCAAATATATTAGCTGTTGCTATTCTCTCTCTCTCTCTCTCTTTTTAAGATTTTATTTATTTTTTTGCAAGGGGGGGCGGAGAATGAGCAGCGGGGGAGGGGCAGAGGGAGAAGCAGACTCCCTGCTGAGTGGGGAGCCCGATGCGGGACTGTATCCCAGGACCCTGGGATCATGACCTGAGCCAAAGGCAGACACTTAACTGACTGAGCCATCAGGCGCCCCGGCTGTTGCTATTCTTATTAATCCTGACTACTGTACAAATGGAAGTCAAAAGTCATTAAATAAAAATGATTTTGAGTGCCCATAGGTGGTCTCTGCTCACAAGGAGCTCATTTTCTGCTGGGAGCGCTGGTAAGGAGTGTAGTAGGGACCAAGGAGACAAGAGACAATTTAATACTAATAAAAAAAAGATAATTTAATAGAGTGGGAAGTGCAGTGTGGGGCAAAGGGAGGAAATGCACGGAGAAATTAGACATACTGAAACTGGGAAAGCTAAGGGTCAAGGAGGCATAGGAAATCATCAGTGATGTGACGTAAGTCTAAAACAGGCTCGCTCACCAAGTTCAGTGTTAGTATATTAAAACAAAGAGCAATCTAGGTAAGTGTAGGACAATTAGAGATATACTACCTGGTAGACAGTTGTAGTAGAATTCCCTGATGGAGGAGAGGGCTAGTTATAGGCATCAGGTCCTTCGGTCACGGATCACAACACAACCGCCGGAAGAAGCCATTAATTACAACACCGCTTTCTCCTGGACACTAACCACCACCTCAGGCGTTGACTCGTGTTTTATAGCTGCTCTTTTCCCTGCTAACACTTCTTCTGGCCATTTCACTCCTCTCTTGCTGGTCCAACAAGGCATAATATGTAATCTTTAAAAAAAAAATAAGCAGTTTAAAGATTTACTAAGAAAAAAATTAGACAAAAATAGAAAGGATATATATACACACAGACAGACATGATCTCACTTTAAAACCCTCCCCAATGGGGCCCACCTAATCACCGTATTGAAGATTGTGTCTCCCCCACACCCATGTTCCCCAGCTCTCTTACTCTGCTCTGTTTTCTCCTAGTCTTTATCCCTTTTATTATAATTAATGAATTACATGTCTTGTTTTTAGTCTCTCTCCCGTCACTGGAATGAGAACTCCCTAAAGGAGTCCCTCTTCACTGATGGATACTCAACAAGCCTCAGCACTGTCCCTGGAACAGAGAAGTGCTCAATAAATATTTACAGAAGGAAATGAGTGTGCTAAACATCACCTAAGAGGGCTGCCACAAAATGAAACATGGGTAGTTTCTGAGCTGTCTCCTGTGTCAGAGGCAGAGTTGTGCCTGCACCCCTGGGGGCCTGTTTTGATCCTGCAGCTCCCGTACAGCAGGCCGTTCCTTCTATACCGTTCTCTCAGTCTTTTGGGGCGCTGACGTAAACTGCTCTGCTGGCGAGGCAAGAGCCAAGGTCCCCTCCACTCCTAGTCTGTGCCTCTCACGTGACTTTCCTCTCGCTTCCATGAGAGAAGGCTTGAGCTCCAGATAAGAATAATCGGCCCGCCCTATGTAGCCGCAGCTCCATAGTTTATCAGTTTCGCTCATACATGGACTCACCCAACTGCTTCCAAGAGAAGGATCTTGGGGATTCCAATCATTTAAACTTAGCACCTCCTCCTGCTAACGTTAGTTCTGTATTATTTCTAACATGAAAATAAATGGCATTTTCTTACAGGAATCCACTCATTATCCCAAGAAGTGAAACACAGGCCAAAAAAACTAAAGGCTTAGAGAAGTTTTGAAATGTTTATGGATTACATGTAATGATAGGTTTGATGGTGGGTTACTTGGCTGTTTGGGGGGTTTGCTCCCTGAGTTTTCAGGTTAGAGAAGACCATGATCTTTTTCCCTGCCCCCTTCCCTGCTTGCCAGGGCTCACAGAAGGCTTGAGCGAGCAAGGCCAGCGCGCTCGGAAAGAACATGGCAACGACAGGAGGCTGATTTTAAGTCGAGGAACACATGAAGAAATGGTGTGTGATCTGGGGTGTTTCGATAAGACCAGATAATCATTTCTAAGGAAATATTTTTTATGAAATGGCTGTTACTCTTTTTTATGCCGAGGCTGATAATACGAGGAAATGATCTTAAGTTACATGGGGGAAACAAATCCGTAGCTAGCCTCTGGAATTCAATCCTTCAGTCCATGAACTAGGAACAGGCCATAGGAATGCGGAATGGAGTCCTTGAGAGAAGGGAGGAGGGGCGGGACTGTCATGAATGTCTCTAAGAGAATCATTTGCCCTGGCTGGTTTTAACTGGACATTGGTCCGGGAATAGAAAATTAGAACCCAACTACTTTAATTCAGCCTTAATTTTTAAAAAGCCTAATTAAAAAAAAATGACTCACAAACTGTAGTACTGAATGAGAAACTTTAAGGGGGAAAGGTTATTGACACAAAGACTTTTGCTAATATCAAGCATCAGGGCTACTTCCACTTTTTTTTTATAATGAAGAGCGAAGTGTATTTACCTGTCAAACCACAACATATAGAGGATATTAATTAGGAAGGCCAAAGATTTAACTTAAAGGTAAATCTCTACTAATCACTTTATCATGAAATTGAGTTCCTGACTAGATTGTAAGACACTCTGCTGTGATATTGTGCTTCTAAAAATCGTACCCTGGCATCCTCTGTGAAATAGCAACTTTAGTTTCTGTCAGGCTTGTTTTCGGGGACTGTGGTTAGAACATTTCCTCTAGCAAACTGTTCCCTTAAAGGTATGAACTCTTCCTCTCATGGGTATAGAATTTGTTTATCATGGGTAAACAATGATCTTATTGACTTTGGCCTCACAGATGTTGTTCTAAATAAATCAGCGAATACAAAAGCTGAATATGTTCTGTTCCTAGTCAAAAATGTTTATGTAGATCTAATCCTTGGAAGATTTGAGCAAGTTTAAAATTAGGTGGGCTTGTAAAATATTTATTTTTTAATGCCCTGTAAAAAGCCTCAATTCTTTGACACTGGCAGCCTGTGACGTGTGGGCCAGTGAGACACACTGTGTAACTTCTGGTGCCTTGATGAGGTCTCTATATAGAGGTCGGAGCCTGGAGTGTTTCAGCGAAACTGGGATGCCAAGTGTCTACTGTTGGAAAAATTCCTTCTGCCTATTTTCCCTTTTGTAAAACTTTAATCCACCTTAAAATCCTAAGCTTTTTTTTTTAAGTGTTCTTATTATCATATATATTTCATTTAGTGTGAATACTTCTCTATCCATAATGTACATCAAGGGCCTTCTTTATAATTATGAATTATTACATCTGTTTATGTAGTAGTGGGTTTTTGTTTTGTTTTGTTTTGTTTTGAGGTTGTCTTTCACTTCTCTTTGGCTTTCAAGAGGAGGCAGGTACAGTCGTAGACATTTTCTAGGAGACTATGGCCATACCTACCCTTTTCTGTGCTTTACAGTTATCCAACAGGAAACCATGATGGATGAAAGAAAGAAGATCACGCCAAAGAAAATACCTAGGCAGTAAAACAGGGTCATTGAATGCATGGAAAATATGACCCATAGGTTTTAAGCTCTAAATATCTAGTCCCACTAGAGGTTGCCAGTGAGTTTTTTAAATGGAGCTATAAATTCTTTCAAGAAACACCTCACTCAGGCTTACCTTGAAGAGTTTCCCTCCCATCCAAGTACTAACCAGGCCCGACCCTGCTTAGCTTCTGAGATCAGAGAGTTTCCCTCTCCTCCTGGTTTAATCTAGCGCACGAGTCTTACTCCCACAGGGTCATAGATGAGGGCTGAGCAGAGCAGTTTGTAACCTGTAGTCCACAGCAGCCTTTCAACAAACAGGTGAGAACAGCCCTGGAGCTCCTGGCTCGGGGGCCCCAGACCCCTGCGCTCCTGCCTTGTCTGAGGCACAGGCGCAAGCTATTCTCTGCAACAGAGTCTGCCGCCGAACCACTCCTCCTAAATGGGCTTAGGAAACTGGTCTTTGTGGCTTCCAGTTTGTGCAAGTGGGCATGATAGCATCCTGAAGAAATTTCCTGGGTTAGAAACCAAAAAGGAAGTTGTGCTCTCCAGCTCCGATAGAATAGGAAGGATGATTATTCATTTGTAACAATTTAAAGCCAGTATAGAACCTTCGATAAAGAACACTCAGTCTAGGGCGCCTGGGTGGCTCAGTTGGTTAAGTGACTGCCTTCGGCTTAGGTCATGATCCCGGAGTCCTGGAATGGAGTCCCACTTCGGGCTCCCAGCTCAGCGGGGAGCCTGCTTCTCCCTCTGACCCTCTCCCCTCTCAAGCTGTTTCTCTCTCTCTCTCTCTCGAATAAATAACTAAATAACTAAATAACTAAATAAAATCTTAAAAAAAAAAAAA
>NW_027397280.1:64623-65205 GCF_003265705.2 Callorhinus ursinus | reverse complement strand
AGCTTACACTGAGCCCAGCCCACTCACAAGGGGTGGGGCAACTTCACCCAGACAAAGACACCTTAGAAGCAGCACAGCAGGCCCCTCCCCCAGAAGACAGACTGGAAGAACAGGTGGACAACTGGTTTAGGGATCCCACAAGACTGTAAAACTCCAGCGCCAAGGGAAAATAGTATATGGAAATCAAGGTTTTTTCTCATGATTCATTTATCTTTCAGTCTAAAATTTTTCTTTTCTATATATATGTTTTACTTTCCTTGCAATTTTGGGATGTAGGGTATTCTAACACACAAACCCAAATTCACTCCAGAACAAGTGGAGCACCCTGCTTTGTCCACCCTGCTGTATTATAGCCTCTCCCCAACCCCGCCCCCACCTTTGAATTTTGTTTTTGCTTGCTTTGCTTTTCTGTAATGGTTTCTGACTCCTTTGGATTTGTCTAGGGTGAATTCTGCTTGGGTTGTCATTGATATTCTGGACTCTGCTCACTCACTCATCCGTCCACCCTTCTCTGGGAAAAATGACTATAATGAGGAATTCACAACAAGAAAGAACCAGATATAATGTTCTCTGCCATAGAGC
>NW_027397280.1:48499-64613 GCF_003265705.2 Callorhinus ursinus | reverse complement strand
CCTTTTGCACAACAAAGGAAACAGTGAACAGAACAAAGAGGCAATCCACGGAATGGGAGAAGATATTTGCAAATGACACTACAGACAAAAGACTGATATCAAAGGTCTATAAAGAACTTCTCAAACTCAACACCCAAAAAACAAAGACTCCAGTCAAGAAATGGGCAGAAGATATGAACAGACATTTATCCAAAGAAGACATCCAAATGGCCAACAGACACATGAATAAATGCTCCACATCACTTGACATCAGGGATATACACATCAAAACCACAAGGAGATACCACCTCACACCAGTCAGAATGGCTAAAATTAACAAGTCAGGAAACCACAGATATTGGAGAGGATCTGGAGAGAGGGGAACCCTCCTACACTGTTGGTGAGAATTCGTGGTGTTGTAGCTATCAGGTTTGGTCAGCAAACACTGAGATGGCAAATGAGAGGCTTACTCCAACTCCTTAGGAGAAAGGAGAGGCCTGGGGGCCAGACGCTCTAGTGGAGAAAGGCCTGGAGCCAAGCTCTCTCTCTGCTTTTACTGTGAGTTTAATTAAAACACCATGGGTAAGGCAAGGAGTTCGTGAAGTACGTGACCACTACAGGTGCCTGCATTTAAGCATTTACTCCCCGATAAGACCCTTGAGTCACAGTAAGAATCTGGCCTTTTTCAGCCAAGTCACTTCAGAGAAGGCCCATGGTTCTGGGAAATCCTCCTTTGTTTTTAAATTAGTCTCATCCAGGGAGGCATATTCAAGTCAGGTTTTATCTATCCAGGAACTCTGAATCCCCACATGCATGCACTCTGGAAAACAGTATGGAGATTCCTCAAAAAGGTAAAAATAGAATTAGCCCAATGACCAAGGAATTGTACTACTAGGTATTTACTCCAAAGATACAAATGTAATGATCCAAAGAGGCACATGCACCCCAATATTTATAGCAGCAATGTCCACAATAGCCAAACTATGGAAAGAGCCCAGATGTGCATGGACAGATGAAAGGATAAAGAAGATGTGGTATATATGTACAGTGGAATTTGACTCAGCCATCAAAAAAATGAAATCTTACCATGCACAATGACATGGGTGGAACTGGAGGGTATTATGCTAAGCAAAATAAGTCAGTCAGAGAAAGACAATTATCATATGATTTCACTCATATGTGTAATTTAAGAAACAAAACAGAGGATCATATGGGAAGGAAGGGATAAATCAAAGAAGATGAAATCATAGAGGCAGACACATCATAAGAGACTCTTAACTACAGGAACTAAACTGAGGGTTGCTGGAGGGGGGGTATGGGGTAACTGGGTGATGGACATTAAGGAGGGCATGAACACTGGTATGTAATGATGCATAACAGGAATATACCTCTAAAACTAGTAAACTATGTGTTAATTGATTGAATATAAATAAAATCAAGTTAAAAGAAAAAGACCCAGGCCTTACAACGAGGGTTCACACCCATACCCTGGCCTCTCTGTACATTTGCCCTCTTCTGGGTCCCTGACTTCCCACACTGTGTGGCTTTCCCATGCACAGTATTCTCTCATTTACCATTTTGGAGAATCCTGATCTCTTTCTGCTCGCAGAGCTCAGCCCAGAGCAGAACAACTCAGATAGCCTTTTGGGCAGAGGGCTCTCTCCCCCAAGAATATGATGCCAGTCAGTCCCCAAGCAGCCTGTCTGCCTGATGGGGTCCCTGCTTCTCCAGGCTTCAAGGCTCCTGGGGATCTTTTGTGCGTGGATTCATCAGCCTGCAGACCACCTCTCAGTGCTAGAAGGCAGTGCGGTTGCCTCCAGACCAGGCTTCAAGGGGCATATGAGCATCGGTGCCAATTAAGATTTTGAATGTCTCAATGCAGGCACCACCAAATAGCTTACTACCGTGACGCAGCATTTTACCACAGCTGCCCTGTTTCAGGTCCCTAGCTCCTTGGACCTGTGGGGCCTGCAGTTGCCCTCTCCATACCTTGTCAGCCACCTTGGGCTCCAGAAGACACACCATTCTCATGGAGTACCACGTGGATTTCAGAGCAACTGAACGTTTTCAGGGTGGCGGGAGCTCAGAGCAGGACAATCTTTCTGAGGGGCAGATGGAACCTATTGGACAATCTGTTCCCATTTGGACTGGCTGCCTGATGGTGTCCCATGCCTCTCCACCAAAGGAGGCTCCCAGGTGTCTTTCTAGAGGGAACTCCAACTATCCCTCTCTCCCTTCGCTGAAAAAGCAACCCAGATTCTTCCAGCTCTGCCTTCAGGGAAAATATGTGCAATTGCTTGGGATAAGGTTTGGGTTGTACCGATGCCAAGGAAGTCTGGGATCCAGGTTCCAGGCCTGGGCTCTGCATTTGATTGCCCCTTTAATGCCCAGGCCGTCCATGGCCTGGGGTGGCCCAGAATACGCACCTGGCTATTAGTGGAGCTCCAGCTGCACATGAGCCAAGGGTCGCTGCCTTGCCACCTTCCCTGCAGGGCTTCTGGTGGGCTGTTGCAGTCAGATCAGTCACCCAGGAGCCTGCTCTGGACCCTGGGGTCTAAACTATGGTTTCTCATTTCAATTACAGGCCACATTTTGTGAGTGGGCTGCCCGTGAGGGTGCCATGTGCCTTCCCTCCTCCACCCTCTGTGTAGGTATGGGCAATGGGCCCGCTGACGACCTGGTCAGTTCATGCACACTCAGTTGGCCACCTTAGTTACCCTACGATTTTCCACCAGTTCTCTTGTTACCCATTGGGCTTTTGATGGTCACCTACACATGTACCACCCAAGAGGGGGAGAGTGCTTCCTCCCCAAAATTCTGTCAAACAAGGCAGCTTCAGACTGGCCCCCAAAAGTCCCTTTGTCAACACGGTGCCTGAAGGGCCCCTCAGCTTTTTACACAGCAAAGGCTTACAGAGATGTGTGTTGGCGTCACCCTGGCTCCATTAGTCCCCTCCAAGACCTGGACTCTACTTATAGTTCTCTGTTTTATTTGCAGACAATCTTTTGAGTCTTCACTACCTATTCATGCACAAGTAACCCCTCTTTCTCCCATCTGTTTCAGTCATTTTCTTCCTGCCCTGTTAGCCTCAGACCAGACCCCAAACATGTGCACCCCCAGGGTGAAGAGTGCTGCCTCCCTCATATTCTTTCAAAGGTGGCAGCTTAATACTGGGAAAAGGCAGTCCCTCTTTGAACTGGGTGCCTGAATGATCTTAGGACTTCTCAAAGATCCAGGGCAGGTGGATATCTGGTTGTCTCAGCACCATTTGTGGAAGAGATTATTCTTTCACCCATTGAATAGAATCAGGTGTTTAATCCATTTACTTTTAATGTTTTTTATACTTGAATGTACATCTGTCATTTTATCGTTACTTCCCCTTATGTCTCATGTCATTTTTTTGGTTCCTTTATTCTTCTTTTAGTTCTTTTTTACATTAGGTGAATATTTTCTAGTGTAACATGTTAATTGCTTTAGTGATTTTTTCATCGTACTTTTTGTTTCTTAGCAGTTGCTTTAGGGTATACCACCTACACCTTAACTCATCAGAATCTACTTCAGACGCATGCTTAATTCCACTGATACATAGCAACATTAATTGTATATATTTTGATGTGGATTTCTTTGATTTATCCTATTTAGTGAAATGAATTTTCTGGATATGTTCATTAGTGTTTTCATCAAACGTGATAAATTTTTAACAATTAGTTCTTTTTTTAAAGATTTTATTTATTTATTTGAGAGAGAGAATGAGATAGAGAGAGAGCATGAGAGGGGAGAGGGTCAGAGGGAGAAGCAGACTCCCTGCCAAACAGGGAGCCCAATGCAGGACCTGATCCCGGGACTCCAGGAACATGACCTGAGCTGAAGGCAGTCCCTTAACCAACTAAGCCACCCAGGCACCCTCAGCAATTATTTCTTTGAATATTTTTCAGCTTCTTTCTCCTCCTTCTGGTATTTTCATAATGTGTACCTTGGTGTGCTCAGTGGTGTTCCACATCTGTGGCTCTGTTCATTTACTTTCATTTTTTCCCTCTCAGTTCGTCAAACTGCATTATCCATCTTTACACTTATGGACTAAGTTTTTCTTTTAATTCAAATCTACTGTTGAGCCCCTCAACTCCAGAAATTCATTTGGTTTACTTTTTTAAGATTTGATTTATTTATTTATTTGACAGAGAGAGACAGCGAGAGAGGGAACACAAGCAGGGGGAGTGGAAGAGGGAGAAGCAGGCTTCATACCAAGCAGGGAGCCTGATGCGGGGCTTGATGCCAGGACTCTGGGATCATGACCTGAGCCGAAGGGAGATGCTTAACGACTGAGCCACCCAGGTGCCACCCCACTTGGTTTATTTTTAAAAATGATTATTATCTTTTTTTTTATGGTCTCCACTTGAGTCAATGTATGACCATCCCAGCGCACCCACCCTTTCAGCGGTCCCCCGGCCGAAAAGAAGAGCAAGACATTCACGCGGACCCACGCCTTCAACCCTCACCCCCGGGTACTTCGACGCAGTGCTGGGAAGTCAGGGCTCCCATGCCCCTATGTGCTAACACACACCCTCGGTTGGCTTGTGAGGGGTCAGTCCCCAGAGCCTGGCTCCAAAGCCCCACAGATTCAGGACACCCGAGCAATAGCGAGTGACTCATGCTGCCACCGAGAAGGAAAATGCGCCATTTGGTAATCGGGAAAGCATTCAGATCAGGAGAACTCTGAATGCCCATCCCAAGGAATGTACAAATTTTTGTGTCCTCTAGCGGCAATCCCTGAGCCTGACACACCACCCTACCCACAGCCTCAACCCAGATCCCAGGAATTTCATCGCAGCGCCGGCACATCAGGCCTGTCATGCCCCTCAGCCCTAAGGCTTACCCTAGCTTGGCTTCTGAGCGGTCTATCTCCAGGGCCTGACTCCAAAGCACGAAGGATTCGGGACACCCGAGCAGTATCAAGGGACTCAGGCTGCCACCCGGAAGGAAACCGCACCACTGGCAACTGGGGAAAGCATTCAGAGCAGGAGATCTCTGAATGCCCATCTCAGCAAAACTACACTTTCTTCGCCCCCTGACAGCAAACCCTGAGCCTGACACTCAACCTAACCCACACCCTCAAGACAAAGCCACGGAAAGCAGCCCACACTGCTTACACAACAGGTATTCGGTGCCTCGTAGGCCCTAAACCTATCCCTCGCTGGCTCGGAGGGTTCTGGCCCCAGAGGCCTGGCTCTAAAGACTCCCTCTAAAGCCACAGGGATAGGGGTACCTTAGCAATACCAGAGGATTCACCCCGTCTCCCAGAAGGAAACTGCCCCATTGGAAACCTGCGGCAAATGTTTCCCAGTAGAACGCTGCGTGCGCATCCCAGCGAAATGCCACTTTCAAGGGCCCCCTACCTGCAAACACTGCCCAGACTCTCACCTCACCCATGCCCCAACTCAGATCTCCTGCACCCCAGAGCTTGCCCCAGCGTGGGCAGATCAGGGCTGAAAAGAACCTAGGCCGTAAGCCTATCCCTAGCTTAGCTTCTGAGCTTCTGTCCCAGGAAGCCTGGCTTCAAAGCCCCAGGGATGGCAATAGCTAAGCAACACCAGAGGACTCAGCTTGCCAAAAGAATTCAAAAACACGACTTAGAACTCCGGAGAGCGTTCAGAACTCGAGAAATCTGAATGCCCATCCCAGCCAACGCAGAAATTTGGCGCTCCCTGGCGGCCAACCGTGAACCTGACACTAAACCTGACCCACGGGCTCAACTCAGAACTAGGGAAGCGCCTGTCATGTCCCTAAGCCGTAAGCCTAACCCTAGGTTGGCTTCTGAGCGCTCTGTCCCCAGAGCCTGGCTCCAAAGCCCCAGGGATCTGGGACACCTAACCAGTGCCAGAGGACTCAGCCTACCACTAAAAAGGAAAACCTGCCTTTGGGAAATCCGGTAAGCATTCTGAGCAGGAGAACTGTGCCCATCCATCCCAACGGACCCCAAGTTCAATATGCCCAGGCTGCAATCCCTCAGCCTGACATTCCGCTCTGACCCATGGCTTCAACACTGAACCCAGGATTCTCATCACAGCGCTGGCACATCAGCCTTCTCATGCCCCTAAGCCCTAAGCCTAACCATAGGTTGGCTTCTGAACGCTCTGTCCCTAGAGCCTGGCTCCAAAGCCCCAAGGCTTTGGGACACCTGACCAGGACCAGAAGATTCTGCCGGCCACTAAAAAGGAAAACGTGCCATTGGGAACTCCGTTAAGCATTCGGAGCAGGAGCACTGTGCCAGTACATCCCAAGAACCACAAGTTCAACGTGCCCAGTCTGCAATCCCTGAGCCTGACGCTCCTCCAACCCACGGCCTCAAATCACACGTCTGGAAACTCATCACAGCGCTGGCACTTCTGGCGTGCCTTGGCCCTAAGCCCAAAGACAAAACCTAGGTTGGCTCTGAGTGGTCTGTCCCCAGAGCCTGGCTCCAAAGCCCCAAGTATGCGGGAGGCCCGAGCAGTATCAAGGGACTCAGGCTGCCACGCAGAAGGAAACCCGGCCACTGGGACTCTGAAAAACATTCATAACAGAACTCTGAACGCCCATCCAGCAAAATTACACTCTCTGCGCCCCCTCGCGGCAAACCCTGAGCCTGACACTCAACCTGACCCCCACCCTCAAGACATTTAGCCCATCCCAAGGTTGCCACATTTCCCGCAGCCCAGGAGTGCAGTGCACCTGGGCCCGAACCCTAACCCTCACTTGGCTTCGGGGAGCTCTCTCCCTACGTCCCTGGCTCCAGGCCCCAGGGATTGGGGCCACCTGAGCAATACCAGAGGACTCAGCCTGACACCACAAAGCAAAATGCGCCATTTGGCACTTCCGAAAGCACTGGGAGGAGAACCCTGCATGCCTTGCCCCTGGGCCCTAACCCCAAGCCTACATTGGCTCCTGAGTGCTTTGTTCACGGAGGTCTCGCCCCAGAGCCCCAATGGCAAGGGACACCTGAGCAATAACAGAGGACTGAACTTGCCACCCAGTGAGAAACCCCACCGTTTGGAACTCAGGAAAGGATTCACAGCAGGAGAACGCTGCAAGCCCATCCCAGCGCACCCACCCTTTCAGCGGTCCCCCGGCCGAAAAGAAGAGCAAGACACTCACGCTGACCCACGCCTTCAACCCCTACCCCCGGGAACCTCGACGGGGTGCTGGGAGATCAGGTCTCCCGTGCCCCTATGTGCTAACCCGCACCGTCGGTTGGCTTGTGAGGGGCCAGTCCCCAGAGCCTGGCTCCAAAGCCCCACAGATTCGGGACACCCGAGCAATATCGAGCGACTCAGGCTGCCACCCTGAAGGAAAACGCGGCATTTGTTCCTCGGGAAAGCATTCAGAGTAGGAGAACTCTGAATGCCCATCCAAAGGAATCCACAAATTTTGCGCCCTCTAGCGGCAAACCCTGAGCCTGACACTCAACCTGAACCACGCCCTCAAGAGAACCTCCCAGGGAAGCAGGCCATGGTGCTGGCACATTGGGCCTGCCGTGCCCCTAGGCCCTCACCCTATCCCTCTCTGGCTTCTGAGGGCTCTGCCCCCAGAGGCCTCGCTCTAAAGCCACAGGGATTGGGGACACCTGAGCAATACCGGAAGATTCAGCCTGTCTCCAAGAAGGAAAACGCAGCATTTGGAACTCCGGACAGCATTCAGAGCAGGAGAACTCTGAATGCCCATCCTAAGGAATGCACAAATTTTACACCTATGGCGGCAAACCCTGAGCCTATCCCTCAACCTGACCCACGCCCTCAAGACAAACCCCCGATGCTGCCATGTCGGGCTTGCCATGCCCCTAGGGCCTAAGCCTATCCCTCGCAGCCTTCTGAGGTCTCTGGCCCCAGAGGTCTGGCTCTAAAGCCAAGGATCGGGGGCACCTGAGCAATACCAGAGGATCCAGCCCGTCTCCCAGAAAGGAACCGCACTATTGGGAACTCAGGGCAAAGCTTTCCGAGTAGGAGAACTCTGGGTGCCCATTCCAGTGAAATGCCAATTTCAACGCTCCCTACCCGCAACGTCTGAGGTTCACACTCACCCTGATCCCACACCCCCAATTCAGTTCGCCTACCCCCCGATGCTTGCCCCAGTGTGGGCAGATCATGGATGAAATGACCCTAGGCCGTAAGTCTATCACTAGGTTGGCTTCTGAGTTTCTGTCTCCAGAAGCCTAGCTCCATAGCCCCAGGGATGGCAATACCTGAGCGACACCAGACGACACAGCTTGCCAAAAACAATTCAAACACACTACTTGCCACTCCGGAGAGCAAGCAGAACACGAGAACTCTGAATTCCCATCCCAACCAACGCACAGATATGGCGCCCTCTGGCGGCCACCCATGATCCTGACACTCACCCTGACCCACGCCCTCTAGACAAACCCCACGGAGCGGGCTACAGTGCTTGCATGTCAGGCCTGCCATGCCCCCAGATCCTAACCGTCACCCTACGGAGGCATCCGAGAGATCTGTCCACGAAGGCTGGCTCCAGGAAGACCAGAAGACTCAGCCTGTCACCCAGAAGGAAAACACGCCATTTGGAACTCAGGAAAGTCTTCAGAGCAGGAGTACACTGCATGCATATTAGAGCACACCTGCACTTTCATTGGCCCCCTTGCCGCAAACCATGAGCCTCACACACACCCCGACACATGGCCTCAACTCAGACCCCTGGGAAAATAGCCATAGTGCCTGTAGATTCATCCTGCCAAGCCCCTAAGGCCCTACCATAACCTAGGTTTGCTTCTCAGGAGTCAGTCCTCAGAGGCCTGTTTCCAAAGCCCGAGGAATTGGGACCACCTGAGAAGTACCAGAAGACTCAGCCTACACCCAGAAGGAAACCTCACCGTTTGGACTCCAGAAAGCGTTCAGGGCAAGAGAAACCTGCATGTCCACCCCATCAATCTCCCACATACAGGGGTCGGGACTAAAATCCTGGGCCTGGCACTCACCCTGACCCATGCCCACAACTCAGCTCCCTGGGAAGCTCACCACTGTGTTGGTAGATCGGGCCTGCCACGCACATAAGCCCTAAACTTAACCTTATTTTGGCTTATGAAGGGTCTGGCCCCAGAGGCCTTCTTCTAAACTCCAGGGATTGGGGACAACTGAGCAATACCAGAGGACTCAGACTGACACACAGAAGGAAACCTCGCCATTGGGAACTCCCTATGACCATCCTAGCGAACTCCCACTTTCAGCGGCCCTCTGGCCAAAATCCCTGGCATGATATTTATCCTGATTCACGCCCTCAACTCAGTCCCCTGGAAAGCCTCCCACAGTGCTAGCAGATCGGGCCTGTCATGCCCATAGTCCCGAACCCTAACCCTGGCTTGGGTTCTGATGGGTTTTTCCCCAGAGTACTGGCTACAAAGCTCTGGGCATTGAGGATCCCTCAATAATAGGAGAGAACTCAGGCTGCCATCGAGAAGGATCCTGCGTCATTTGGATCTACAGAAAGGTCTCTGACCTGGAGAAATCTGCACGCCTATCCCAGCAAACCCCCACATTCCCCTGTACCACAACAAGAACACTTGACAGTTCAATATGCATTTATGATAAAAACTCTAAACCATCTGGGTATAGAGGGAACACACCTCAAGATAACAAAGTTCATATGTGAAAAGCTCACAGCTGACATCATACCCAAGGATGAAAAGCTGAAAACATTTCCACTAAGATCAAAAAGAAGACAAAGAGGGTGCCCGTGCGGCTCAGATGGTTAAGTGTCTGCCTTCGGCTTGGGTCACAGTCCCAGGGACCTGGGATCGAGTCCTGCATCGGGCTTCCTGCTAGGCAGGGAGCCTGCTTCTCTCTCTGCCTCTGCCGCTCTCCCTCTCTCTCTGACTCTCATGAATAAATATATAACATATTATAAAAAAAATAAAAGACACAAAAAAACCCAAGACCAAGATGCCCACTCTCATCACTTTCATTCAACACAGTATTGAAAGCCCTAGCCAAAGCATTCAGACGAAAAGAAAAAAAGAAAGAAAGAAAAGATGAAATCCAAATAGGAAAACTGTCAGTGTTTGCAAATGACATTATACTATATATAGAATTCCATAGATATTCCACCAAACAACTGTTAGAATAAACAAATTCAGTAAAGCTGCAGGATACAAAGGCAATATACAGGGACCTGTTGCATTTCTTTTTTTACAGACTTTATTTATTTGACAGAAGGAAAAAGCTGCAGAACACAAAGTCAATATACAGAGACCTGTTGCATTTCTTTTTTTAAAGACTTTATTTATTTGACAGAGGGAGACAGCACAAGCAGGGTGAGCAGCAGAGGGAGAGGGAGATGCAGACTCCCCACTGAACAGGAAGTCCACTGCGGGTCTCGATGACAGCACCCCGGGATGGCGACCTGAGCCAAAGACAGATGCTTAACTGATTGAGCCACACAGGTGTCCCAACATGTTGCATTTCTGTGTACTGATGACAAACCTTCACAAAGAGAAAATAAGAAAGCAATGCCATTTACAATTGCATCAAGAAAAACAAAACCTAGGAGAAAAGTAACCGAGAATGAGAAAGATCTGGTACACTGAACAAATGTTGGAAAAGGAAGGAAAAACACGTGCATGTTGAGGGGGCATGTATGGGTCAAAGAAACAGAGGACGACACAAATAAATGGAAGCGTACATCCTGCTCATTAACCGGGAGAGTTAATCATGTTCACATGTCCACAGCAACCAAAGCAATCTACAGATGTGATGAAATCCCTATCTGAATTCCAGTGCCATTATTCCCAGAAATAGAAGACAGTCCTAAAATTCATATGGAATCACAGAAGACACCAAATACCCAGAGCCATCTGGAGAAAGAAGAGAGCAGGAGTCACCACACGCCCGGATTTCAAGCTAGATTACAAAGCTGTTGTCATCAAAAGTGTGTGGTGCTGACATAGAAACAGACACACAGGTCAATGGAACCGAATAGAAAGCTCAGGAAATGATATTCATAGCACTTTTGGCAAAGTTTACTCATTAGAGTCAGTACATTAAAGGTATATTTAGACTTAGCTCTGATATAATTATTATTAACTCTGAACAGGAATTAATATTTACGTCCTGTTTCAACAGCTGATTCCAATAAATGCATTTCTTTCAACTTGTTTTATATAAATACATATTATTAAATAAGAGTGATTTAGAATCCACATTTTTGAAATATTAAAATCACTTTAATAAACCTATCATGGAAAAGAAACCGATATCAATTATCACAACTGATAGCATCACAAAAGACAATCAGACACAATCCCTTATCTGATGGAAGAATATAACATTTTGAGTAGTTCTCCCCAAATGTTAAACCTGTTGAAAGCTATAGATCCAGCAAGTCATTTACAAAAACACGTCAGAGAAATGTCCTAACAAATAGTAGGACATGTAATCAATAAAGTCCACACTGCGTATATTCCGAAAGGAAAAATACTTTCCCAAAATAAACTGTAAAACAAAAAAATGAAGTAGGAGAAGGAGAAGAAGAAGAAGAAACCTGAGAAACTAACCCACACATATATGGCCTTAACTTACGACACAGGAGCAGAAAATATACAACGGGGAAAGGAATGTCTCTTCAGTGAACAGTCCTGGAAAACTGGACACTACATGCAGAAGAATGGACCTGGATCACTTTCTTACAGCACACACAATAATTTTAAATGGATGAATGACTTGAATATAAGAACTGAATCCATAAATCTCCGAGAACAAAACACAGGTAGTGAGTTTCTCGACAATTGGTTTGGGCAAAGAGTCTTTGAGCTCAGACACCAAAGGCAAAGGCAACAAATGCAAAAATAAACAAGTGGAACGACATCAAACTGAAATTTCTACATGGCAAAAGAAACCATCAAAACTTAAAAGGCGACCTACCCAATGAGAAAAAATATCAGCAAATCATATGTATGAGAAGAGGCTAATATCCAAAACATGCAAAACACTCATACAAATCAAAACAAAAGAACCTGTATAAAGAATGGGGAGATTATGTGAATAGATACTTTCCAAAGATGACACCCAGGTGGCCAACAGACACAGAAAAAGTTCTTCAACATCACTAATCGTCGTCAGGGAAACATAAGTCAAACCAATAATCCGCTATCTCCTCACAACTGTTGGGATGGCATTTGTCCCAGAGACAGACACCAGGTGTGGTCAAGGGTGTGTAGACAAGAGGACCCTGTGCACTGTTGGTGGGAATGTACATTGGTGCAGCACCTGTGACAAAGAGTATGGAGGTTCCTGGAAAATTGAATACAACTACCACATGACACACTGATTGCTCTGGGTGGATTTATTTGGAGAACACAAAAACACTACCTCAAAAAGATAGATGCACTCCCATGTTCACTGCAGCATTCTTCACAGTAGCCAGACATAGAAACAGACACCTTGGGAGCATTATGCTAAGTAATGCAGACACAGACAGATAATTCTGTTATCTGTTCATGGACGTACCACATGGAAAAAAAAATACCGAATGCAAAGATACTGAGAACAGATTGCTGGTTGCCAGATTCACGGATGGGGGGGAATGGGGGAAGGTGGTCAAAGGAACAATGTTTGGCCGCCTGGGTGGCTCATGTGGTTAAGCGACTGCCTTTGGCTCAGGTCATGATCCTGGAGTCCCGGGATCGAGTCCCACATTGGACTCCCTGCTTGGCAGGGAGTCTGCTTCTCCCTCTGACCCTCTTCCCTCTCATGCTCTCTATCTCTCATTCTCTCTCTCTCTCAAATAAATAAATAAAATCTTTTTTAAAAAGGCACAATGTTTGAATGATAAAATGCATAAGTCATGGAACGTTCTGTGCAGCATGGAGACTAAAGCTAACCTTGCGGATGGGGTACAGGTTCCCCCGCTATTTGAAAGTACAGTTTCCTTCCTTCCTAGGAAGTAAAACTTTCACAGCAGGAATGGTGTAGACCAAAGGAGGAATTACCATTCATTTATACAGAAAAAATAGCGTGCTCAGACTCCAAAAACGACTTCTCTTTGGCTTTTCCTAGGCCTCAGGACACAATTTCCTAATGGATGCCGAAAATAAATACAGATGAAGCACAGCAGATGCTCACAGACACAATTCAAAGTGCTGGGGGCAGGACTCGGAGAGCGGTTCCCAGGAAAGACCTGGTTCAGGTGCGCGCCACCTCTGAAGTGGCTCCCCGCAAAAGAGATGATGAACACGATGCTCACTTTTCGACTTTTTTCATAAGAGCGAAATCCTCTTCAGGATTCCTCCTGTTACTGAAGCCGGGTAATGACACAGATCTTAAAAAAAAAAAAAAAAAGCCATGTGTACCGTGAACTTTTAAAAAGTGGGAGATACTTGTACTTGAAATTTGCCAAGGGAGTAGATGTTAAATGTTCTCCTGGAGATGCACATCAGCAGATCCACCGTGAAAGGCACCTTCCTGAGCATGCGGAACACAGATGACCTCCTACCCCCAGATACCTCCTCCTTCCCCTCGCTCAGGACAACCAGCCACAACTGGGAGTTACCCCAATTCCTCCTTTGTCCCATTCCCAGTATCTAACCTATCAGCAAATCCGGTGAGCTCCATCTTAAACGTACCCAGAATAGGACTGACCACTGCTTCCAAGGCCACCTGTCCGGTCCACACTAGAGGCCATCTCTTGCCTGAGTTCCTGGAAATGCTTCATCATGGACCTCCCCTGCCCATCCTCAACCCTCTGTCACCTGTTCTCAACACTGTAGCCAGGATGACCCACTGAAACAGAGCCCCATGGGGTCACAGCACTGCAATGGCTTTCTGTCTTCCTCTGTCACCTCCCTGAGGTCATGTCCTAAGCTGTCTCCTGTGGCCACAGGCCCTTCTGGCTACTTCTGGACATACCAGGTATGCTCCTGCCTCGGGGATTTTGCACATGCTTTCCCTTCCGATTAGAATACTCTTGACTTGATATCACTCAAATTCTTTAGATCTTGACTCAAGTATCATGTCCCAGGTGAAGTCCCACCTGGCCCCTATGTGAATAGCAAGCACCAGCCTTACCTCCCCTGCAGCACCTCAGCCCTGTCTCCTGCTCTGTATTTCCGTAGCAGTTATCACAGTCACCAGTCCATCTCGGAAGGGCAGAAACGAAGGCCTACACTGAAAGTTCACCACTGACTCTGTCTGATTTCCTGGTCCAAAGCCCCAGGGGAAAAGGTGCCCCAGGGCTCTTGCACAGCCAGGATACCAAGGACCAGGGGTCCCCCGACTGCACCCTGAACACTATCAGGAAAATGAGCCACACGAGGAATCCACCTGCCCATGAGACCTGAAGCCAGACACCTTCCTCAATTACAGATGAGCACTCACATTTCCTCTCTTTGCCTGAGGTGCTCATCTGAGAAAGCTGGGCAGAGGCCCATCCTGGATACAACTCTCCCTCTGGCCAAGGTCCTGGGAAACCGACATCTCTCCTCCCTGCACTAACCACCTGGGATTGACGTCCGGAATACTCCTGCGGTCAAGCAGAGTGGTGCACCTGTCCCTCTTTCCTGCGATATCATCACAAACCAGGCTTTGCTGCACATTTTCCAGGAAGGAGCCTGCAGCGGCATCAACAGGCCGACCGGGCTCGGCCTCAGTCTTGCACATCAGGCCCCATGCAGAAGTAGAACTGCACGGATACCGGTGTCCTGTGTGGCCTCAGAACATAACGGCAGGAGCTGAGATTTCAGTTCCAAATGAAAAGTGACCTCTTGCACACAGCACAGGAATATGGAGAGGATTTCTCAGGGGTGGGGCTCTGGAAGAACTGCTTCTGCTGGCTGAATTCACAGACACCAGGCAGAGGATATCTGTTGTGCCTCCTCTAAGAAAGCAGGGGGCACACTGGGCAAGAAACGATAATGCTGCCTGTGAGCTGCTTCCCATCAACCACCTTGCTGAGCCGAGGGCTCGAGAACCAAACAGGAAACAACTGTCTTATCACATCTGCAGCAGGAGGGCTGCCAGGGAGTAGAACCCTATCCCTGTCCCCATAGCAAGCTGACCTGCCCATCATGAGCAACGGTCCACCACCACAGCATCACAACCTCCCAGCTATCTGATCCGAATACCCTGCCAGACTCAGACCTGCTCACACAGTGAGTCATAAGACCCAGCGACTTCTTTCCACTCCAGCTCAATGCTTCTCACAGAGAAGTAAACTAGAGCCTCACAAATGTGCTCACCATTAGCTCTGGAATTCCCTGGGTGGTGTCTACAATGGCCCACACAGGTGTCCTAACCAGACCACTCCATAAATACCCTAGGGTTTCAAGCCATTTTCAAACTGCCCTTAGAGGCAGGAACTAGCCCGATTAGGCACATCAGCCAAGTGACTCGATGTGCTGGAAACTTGGACAACATCCTCGCTGAACACCAAGGCTTCCAAGTCCGAGCTTCAAACCTTCACTCACTGGGCATTGAGCACCATGTCAGCATCAACACTGCTCTTACAATTCACTTGTCTCCCATTCCTTAAAATCAGAAACCAAGCTCCAGTCACCACTCCATTTTCCCTCCCGCGAAATAAGACAAATGACAGAATAAAACACTACGTGTGCACAGCACACTTCTAATCGAAATATAATTCCTTGGTCTTTCTCATACGGGCAGCCCTACATTACCCATTCTAATGAGAGAGGCCACGAGTATAATTAATATATATATATATATATATATATATATTATATACATATATAATATATATATATATTTGACCCTGGGTTTTTCCTTTCGATATTTGTATCTCGAGGTCAATGTCTATATTGTTTTCTTAAAATAATAATAATAATAACATGGTCACATAAGGGTCTGGATCTCCATAACCACACAACATGTCTCTGGTCCAGATAAGGATGAAGACACTACCTCAGCCCACGAAGCCAAGCCCTTTCCCTCAGGGATCCCGACACGCCTCATTGGTGATGAGTTCCTTTGCTACATGGAGTTGTCCGAGTACAAAGGATGCAGGCACCCTCCAGGATTCCTTCCATTTTCTTCATAAATTCCCCAGCTCAAGTTGCAATTGACTCACTGGGTCAAGCTGCCAGAGCCCAGGATGGGCCACCAGGTAAGCAGCCCCCTCAGGGAAGGCTAACAGGGGGCTC
>NW_027397280.1:30046-48399 GCF_003265705.2 Callorhinus ursinus | reverse complement strand
ACACGCCTCATTGGTGATGAGTTCCTTTGCTACATGGAGTTGTCCGAGTACAAAGGATGCAGGCACCCTCCAGGATTCCTTCCATTTTCTTCATAAATTCCCCAGCTCAAGTTGCAATTGACTCACCGGGTCAAGCTGCCAGAGCCCAGGATGGGCCACCAGGTAAGCAGCCCCCTCAGGGAAGGCTAACAGGGGGCTTCATTTCCTTTGGGAGCACGATGCACCACTCCCCGAGCTCCTAAAGAACCTACACTCCTCCACGTGTCCCTCTCACAAAGGGCACACCACCCTGTTACAGCTCTGAGGCTATGTTTTACTTTAAAACATAATTTCTAATATCAGAATGTGGCTCATGGAAGAGGAAAACATGAACACTCACCAAGGGTTCTCATAATGTTTCGGAAGCTTGTTTTCCCACTGTTTAATTAAATCGGGATATAAAAACACACAGATAACCTCTTACACTAGCAGGTATGATTCTCTTTGGTGATTGAAAAACAGCAGGAAATAAAAGGGTAACAGATGTTCCGATGACCCGTCATTTCCATAATCAAAGTTTTGAAACTTCACACACACAAAGAAAAGAAGCTCAAACAAACGTCTTGGCCTGGCAACTCTGAGACGTCTGAACTGGAGTGACAGGGACAGACGATTACGTCGTGTGTTTTGGGTGAGGCTGGTGGCACAGAAGAAGGTACTCGGCCAGCTCTCCACCTGGACCTCACCTGTCCTCAGCCAGGAACCTCCTCACGGCCCTCACCTGTCACAACTCTCACCCGGGAGACCCACAGCCACCCCTGGATCCCACCCTGTCCACAACACCCTGCTCAATGCACTCAGCTCTCTTCTGAGACCCCTGTCAGCTTTACCCAGACCTGGAACTCCCCCATCTGCTGCAGAGCTCCAGGACTCCCCCTCTTCTTCCAAAATGACACTGGCCCAAGGCTTTCATGAGAAAGGTGGAAGGCTACCTAATGAATGGTTCACTATTTTCCCCTTCTGTCATATTTCTCTCCACTTACCTTCCTACCTGGGCAAACTGTAAGGAACGTATCAGTGGAACATGGACATGCTCTGAGACTTGCTTCTTTCATTGCAGCCTTCTGAGGTCTCCTTGTACAATAAAACACCATATCCTTTGACGGGGGGTGTTTAAAACGATTATTCACAGAATAATACAGCCCAAATCACCTCATTTTTAATTGCTCTTCATTAGAGAAAGAGTTTCTGTGGAAAAAGCCTTTCCATAGATATTAGGTTCCAGCAATTTCATAAGGAGTCAATGGAAGCTCAGTGGGATAACCTGACTCACCTAGGGTCAGGCAAGCAGTTCCGGAACTCAATCCAGTACTCCTGACGCCAAGCCCCTTGATGCCACCAGCATCCAGAATTCTCAAAGACTCTCCTTCTGACTCCATCACCAAAGAAACTACAGAGAAAATCGGCATGTCAAAATATCTAGATGACACATTTAGAAAAACTAGAAGCCAAGCTCACCTTTTAAACAGTAAAAGGCTGCTTTGAATAATTTTGATTTTCCCTCGACCCTAATTGTTACTCTTCTGATGAAAAGACTAATCAATTATGAAACATCACCTTTGAGAAATGGCAAGACATCATCCAAGTCTGTATCTGATGACAAAAAGCCAACTAACTCTAGATGCTGGCCATTCAACCATATCCTGGACCCAAATGAATAAACACTGTTAGATGAAGGAACAAATGATATGTTAAAAACACACAAAGAGTAAATTTCACCTTCCCTTTCTAATAAAGGTTACTTCTAGGAAACAGATGATCCGAATATATTTTGTACGCAATAAGTGAATAGAAAAAATGGGATCCCCTGCAATCTTCTACCTGCAGGGAATTTAAGTAACTCCTGCACCAAATGGAGAATGCTGACAGTTACTGAAGGTTTCCTTCTTGGCTCAACTAGAGGGAACAGGAAGCCCAGAAGGCTTGGGGTTCATGAGAAGTTTTACCTCCAGTCTTCACATGAAGATGACACGGTGCCAAATGGGCCTGCTGCTTTCTCTGAATACTGACGTCCTGTGACAAGCTGCATCACTGACTCATATGCTGATGTTCAAAACATTGAGGTTCCTGGAGCCAGAACAGAGAAGTGCTGTCAGGTGGGGATGAGAAGGCACCTCCGACCTACGGCCTGCACATCTGCTTCGGTTTCTGGGAGAAGGGGAAACACACACTTTTTTTTTAAGTAGTAATTATCTTCATTGTAAAGTAGACCAATGAATTTGACATTTTTGGAAAAGTGAAATTACTCTTCCAAATGAACACCTCAACTCATCTCTTCCTCATGCTACCTGAGTGGGGTCTGGTTTACTCCAGCCTCCAGGCCCCCACCTGGAGGATCCTCCTGTACCACCCTGACAGCCCATTACCAGCATTCCTGTGGGCACAATGCTGAATTTGGGGGATGCCTCTGGGGCTTCTTTCCACAGCACCTGTGCCTGGGGAAGCAGGAACCTGGAGGACCCTCCCAGACGATCCTGATGGATCATTACCACCATCCCTGAGAACATGGGACACAATGCTGAAGTTGGAGGAATGCTCTGGGGCTTCTTGCCACTGCACCTGTGCCTGGGAGGAGCAGGAACCTGGAGGGCCCTCCCAGATGATCACAACGGACCATTACCACCATCCCTGGGGAACATGGGGCACAATGCTGAAACTGTGGGATGGCTCTGGGGCTTCTTGCCACCGTACCTGTGCCTGGGGGAGAAGGAACCTGAAAGGCTCTCCCAGACGATCATAACGGACCATTACCACCATCCCCTTGAGGACAGGGGAACAATGCTGAAGTTGGAGGAGGGCTCTGGGGCTTGTTGCCACCACACCCGTGCCTGGGGGAGTAGGAACCTGAAGGGCCCTGCCAGATGATCCTGATGGACCATTACCACCATCCCTGAGGACATAGTGCACAATGCTAAGTTGGAGTCCCTTGGTCCTGAAACCAGCAGGAACGGAGCTCCAAGGGCAGAGAGGAGACTCCAGGAGGATTTCCATCCAGGGAAAGGGGGCCCACTGGAGGGCACAGAAGCAGCAAGCCCCACCGACCCGCAGGCCATTTGAACAGGATCACCTCCTGCACTCACTTAGCAAGTTGTCCGTCTTCGTGTGTGGACAGTGACTGGCCCACTCAAGGCTGGTGCACTTCCAGAGGAGGACTAGAAACTTTTCAGGGCTTGCTCGGGGTTCAGAGGACCAACGCCCAAAGAAGCAGAGGATATCCATCTTCCTCCGGAGCTGGGGAAGGCAGCCACCGTCCTGGGGCAGGACTGGGTCCAGGAGTGTGTTCTTTCTGGAGCCCCAGCCTTCAGTGGGTGTTGCATTGCCTGAAAAAGACCGACTCAGCCCCAGAGTCAGGAGCAGTGAGGGGCTGTCTCCAACCCTAGCACAGGATCACGACCCGAAACCATCCTGTCTTTGGGAGGACAGGTCTCCTGCAAGAGCCAGGGAGGGGACTAGCCCCTCTCCCCTCCCCAGGTTCAGGATGCCCAGGACCTGAAAGAGCTCTTCATCTGAGGAGGAGTCTTGGAGAGCAAGTATGTCTCGTCAGCCCAGCAAGTGAAATAACCAAACCCCAACGCTCAGGTTCTAACAGCAGCAGAATTTCAATGTACTGTTTGGGGGCAGCCTCCTGCCCTCTTACGTGGCCTTGGGGGACCCCAAGGAAAGTAAAGGCTCTGTGCCCAGCTTACATTGATCACCAGCACTCCACATGTTCCTGCCATGGGAGGGATCATTCAGCATCACCCCATTGCACAGAGGAGGAGAGCAAGGCCCAGAGAGGGGAGGTAACTGGTTCCAGTCCCAGAGCTGGTCAGCAAAGAAGCTGGAAAGCCAGCCCTCCAGAGCCCCTGCTAGACCAGTCAGAGACTCCCTGAGTTGAAAGTGAGCCCTCCCCTGCCTGACCAGCCACGCACTGGCCCCTGACCTTCATGATGGCCTGTTCTTGACGCTGAGGTTGAGCTGGCTGACTAGGAGGAGGAGTCCAGCTGGTGGGACAGGCTGTAGCTACAGGACAGAGTGACACGTCTGAGGTAGCAGGAGCCACACTCTGGTCTCCCTCCCGTAGCCTGCCTGGGAGCTGGAATCTGGGTGCCTTAAGGGCCAGCACACAACAGGGTCTGCACTGACCAGGGAGCCATGGCCCACAGGGAGATTCCACTCTGCCCTCTCCCCGCTAATGCCTGGCCTCAGCTCTCCTCACTGTGGGGCGGCAGGACCCGGAACCAGGCCCCATATGGATGGCTTGGTTCCAGCTTGTAATGATTTTGCAGGCCCGAGAGCCCTTGGATTTCCTGAGACCAGAGGGAGGACTGGCTGTGGACCAGGACTGGGCAGAGGAGGTTGCAGGGCCTTGTGGAGAGTGAAGGATGGGGCAGAGGCCGAGTCCTGGGGCCACTGCTCATGTCTAAAAAGGGCTGAAATCCCTGAATGCACATGGGGTCCCTCATTACAGTAACGACCCCCTTCACAATTGGGCATCCTGCTGGTGGGCCCCTCCTCCCCGGCCTCCATCCCGCCCCTCTGACTCCAGCGTGGCCTGCAGCCAGGGACAGGCTGGACCTCTGCCCTGGGTCCTGCCAGGAAGACAAAGCAGAAGGAGGAGAGGAGTAGAGGATGGGGTGGACTGATCTCCCTGTCCTGAGTCGTCCTCCACTGATGCCTCCAGGTCCACTGGCCCAGCCCTGCACTTAGCTGGACCCTGAGAGGTAGTTTGCATTCAAGGCCAGCGGGGTGGGGGATATTAAATGACCTGTGCGTCCTCAGATGTCCTATCCACCTGGCCTTTCACCCTACGGCCTGCCGCCCAGGGTGGGCGTGGTTGCGGGGCTCAGCGGACGTTGGGGTCACAGAGAAGTCGGCTGTTGTGAGGGAATGTGGGGGACCGGTCAGGTGCAGAGCCATGGGTCTCGTGTACATCCACTGCAGGGCTGGATCGCCGTACAGGTGCTGTGTGCAGGTCCCCTTTGCACACCTGGCCATGACACACCTGGCTCGCTCTCTCGGTGGGGAGGCCTGGGTGCCTGGTGCACCTGTCCCCCACCTACCCCTGGCGGAGCGGCCACGTTCAAGCGTTTCCATGTCCAACCCTCAGGGACAGGTGGGAACCGGGGTCAACAGAGGCAGGGACTGGCCCAAGAAAAATGAGGGGTGCAGAGCCCAAGGAGCAGGGCTGCTCTCCAGTCCTAGACCAGCCCCAACCTACCCATGAGGATTGCTTTGGGTGTGAGAGCCCCTCTGATCCTCGGGGATAGCTACCCACCCCGTCCCATGTGGGGACATGACCTTGGCATCCCCTGGCACGTAGAGGCATGTGCACCTGCACACCCACCCACACACACACACAACTCTGACTGCCTAGCTGGGGGTCAGAAGGGGAGGACACCCTGGGAGCGAGGTGGGTGACAAGAGGGGGAAAGAAGAAAGAGGTTGGAGACAGCTGGGCCATGGGGTAAGGCATCAGGACTCGTGGCAAGGACCCAGATCCAGAGCATGGGGAAGGGAGACAGGCCAGGCTGATGGTCAGGGGTCCCTAAGGGGCCCAGGGGGTTGCCAGGGCACTGGAAAAGACAGGGTCTGGGTTCCGGTGTCCACCACCACCCTGGGCACTTGGGAGTAGGAAGAGATACCCACCCCCATGTCCAGAGGGTCTACAGGCCAAAAGGCCTCAGCTTATTCTTCTGTCACTTGGGCTGCAGAGATGCAGTGTCCCAAGGGTCCCACAGGCTTGTAGAAGAAGCTGTTGGCCTTGGATCTCCATCCCTGACCCACTGTGCTCCCAGTGCTGGGAAAATGTTTTCTACCCCCTCGAGGTCCTTCTCAGCAGAGGACAGACTGGGGGCTTGGGGGGCTGAGGACCTGGGTACGCAGAACGTGGCAGAGCACTGGGCCACCAGTCTGGAGACCAAGGTCAGGGCCCTCCTTGTTGCAGCCTCAGGGTCCCCATGTGGAAGAGGATCCAGAATCACTGCTCTGGTCAGGGTGAGGAGGCCTTAGGAACAAATGGAGCACCAGGACCGGAGAGGGAAATGGGGACAAGCTAGGCTTCTGAGGTTTCTTAAATCACCCGTGGAACCCACAGATCCTGCTCCTGTGAGAGACACAGACACAGAGACAAAGAAGGAGACAGAGAATGAACACAGGACAGAGGGAAGCAGGAGAAGTCTTAGACTTTCCTCCACCAGCTTGGAAATGACATCCCGGCATTTTGTGCCATTCCATTCCTGAGAGCGCCATCACAGTCCATCCACCCTGGAGGGGAGGGGATTGCACAGGGATGTGTGACCAGGATTCAGGGGTGCCAAGGGACACTGTGGGGACTGCCCAGCACACGGGCACAGACGAGGCCCTGGGACCTGAGCCTAACCCTAAGGGGAGCCCCTGGAAGTCTGTGTTGTGAGAGGACAAGGTCAGAATCAGTTCATTCCTACCTTCCCACGGGGGCTGGGACACAGGCAGGAGGGGGGTGGCTTTGCCTGGACCCCAGAGCCGACCCAAGCCCCTCTGAGCTGTGTTCCATGCCAAGCCCAGCTCCTGGCTCATCCTTGCATTGCCAAGTATGCACCAGCCTCCTGTGAATGCAGATATGGAACATGTGTAGAAGTCCTACCCCTGATGGCGTCCCTCGAAGTAGAAGCCAGAATACCCCAACGTGCAGATGGGGAGCCTGGGGAGGCCCTGAGAGGCACGGGGTCTGTCCAGGGTCACAGCCCTGTGCACGCGCAGGAGCCCGCTCTGAACCCAGCTCTGTGTCCTCACAGTGGGGACACCGGCTGCACCCAGGCCTCCCCGGGGGCTGTGGGTGGGCTGTGTGGGTGTCACTGTATGGATGGGGCACGGGGGGAGGTTGAGCATTGAGCAGCGGGGGAGGGGGGCCCTCGGTGGGCTCTTGTGTGAGGAGGAAGTTCGGTAAGGGGACCCCAGGCTGTGGTGACTTCACTTCCCTGACAACAGAGCCCAACAGAATTTGGAACCCCAGTGACCAGGCAACCACATTCCACAGACAGCCCCCTGCCCAGCTCATTTCGTTGGGTAACCTCAAACCAAGATATTTACAGGCTGCCTGCCGAAGTCCGGAGGCCGTGCGCAGAAGAAACCGTGCCCTGCAGACGCGGTCCCCTGCTGGGAATTTCATGTCAGGGCTCCCCACTGCCTCTGACCATTTGGCTAGAAGCACAGAAAGGTAACACTGGGAGTCCCAGAGCCGGCCACCCAGCCCCACTCGCTCTGCTCTGACCTGTGTAGCCCCAGGTGTCCTCCCTATGTTTGTGTGTGTGTGTGTGTGTGTCTATGTCTGTGTGTGAGTGTGTGTGTGCGTGTGTTTGCGTGTGTGTGTGGATGGGTGTGTGTGTCTGTGTGAGTGTGCGTGTGTGTGTGTCTGTGTGTGAGATTATGGGCGTTTGTGAATGTTTGCATGTGTGTCTGTGTCTGTATGTGAGTGTGTGTGTGCACGTGTGTGGATGTGGGTGTCTGTCCGTGCGTGTGTGTGTCTGTGTGTGTGTCCGTGTGTGTGTGAGTGTGTGTGTAAAGAGGGGTCATGGGGGTGGGGCCACCCCGAGCAGGAACAGGCTGATGAGGGGTCAGACACCTAGTGGGCAGGTCATGTTCAAGGTCAAGGCTGGCTGTGTGGGATGGGGTGTGTGGGCGCTGCCCGTTCTGCCCAAGGTTTATCCCGATAGCCCTGCAGGGATGGGTCACTGCATCCCGGGTACAGGGCTGTGCACGCACAGGAGTGTGTCTGATCTACAAGCAGCAGGGAGACTGGGCAGGAGGACAGTGCGGATGGCCGGGCAGGGCTGTGATACCTCGGGGCCGGCTACCGGTCCCTGTCTTTGCAGAAGGCCATGGAGGTCATGGAGAGGCAGCTGGCGGACATGCCCTCCTCCCTGACAGAGGGGTTGACCCCACAGGCATCCCGAGAAACAGGTGCTGGGGATTGCCAGGCAAGACCTGCGACACCACCCGGACCACTGTCCCAGGTGGTTGTTTACCGGACAGTAGTCCAGGAGCCGGAGCCCACGGAGGCCAAGGCCGAGGGTGAGAAGGCTGGGGCTCGGTGTTTGTGGTGTGTGGGGACAGGTCGGTGCGGCCCCACCAGAGGCTGGTGTGGGGCCAGGAGAAACGACTGAGCACAGAGCACCCAGCGGGTAGACTGCAGTTGGGGAGACGTCCCCGTGAGGGTTCCTTCCCGGCTGTGGCTTCTCTGGGAGGCCCTGGGCTGGGCTCTGTCTCTGCAAAAGCCCAAGGAGAGGAAGCACGTGGGTGAGCTTCTCTCCTCTCACAGCTGCTCCACCACCTGAGGAGCTAGAGCCAGCTCTGGAGGGACAGGTAGTGCCTGCAGTGACTTCAGGAGGAGACCAGGAGCCGCCAGGTGACCCGGCACCTGCCCACGGAGAGCCTGGCGCTGTCCAGGAAGAACTGGCACCTGCTCATGCCCCAGCCCCTGTCCCTGCTACAGTTCCTGCCACTCCCCCTTCCCCCACACCAGCCCCTTCCCCTGCCTCGGACCCAGATCCTGACCGTGCCCCTGCCCCTTCCCTTACCCCTGCTCTGCCCCTGCTTGTGCCCCTGCCAATGCCCCTGCCCCTGTTGCTGCTCCTGCCCCTGCCAGAGCCACTGTCACTGACCCAGATCCTACCCTTGCTCCTGCCCCTGTCCGTACTCCTGCCAGAGCCGCTGGAACTTCCCCTGCCCCTGCCAGTGGTCCCGTTCCTTCCCCTGACCCAGATCCTGTGCCTGCTCCTGCCCTGGATCCTGCACCTGCCACTACTGCTGACCCTGTACCTCCCCTTGCAACCTCCTTGGGAAGCTCTGTCTTGTCTTACTTGTTTCCTGCCTCTTCTGGGACACTTTTGTGGCCTTCTCGACAGGGCCACCCCCACCAGGACTCCCCCGCCAGGACTCCCTGTCCCCCGTGGCCTGGCACCCGCATCCCATGGAGGTCCTGTGAGCCAGGTGCATTGTGCAAAGCCTGTGCACTCCTTCTGGGGTCACCTGGCATCTCCCTTGCAGCAGCCTGCATCTTCCTGCACTGGGTCTCCTCTGAGCACTCTGTGAGGCTGGACTGTGCCCATGTCATGGGCACGGAAGCAAGAGTCCAGAAGTTTCAGACGACCTGTTCCCAGTCCCAGTGTGTGGAGCCTGGGCCAAGGATGTTTAGCAAGCAGAGGAGGACTTGGGCCCAGGGAGTCTGAGGAAGGACGTGGCACAGTGAGCCTGCAGGAGAGTGAGCACCGTGGGAGCCTGGCCCTCAGGCCTGCTGGGAGACCACGTCCCACCCTCACTGGCTTTGTCTCCAGGGCTGGAGGTCGTCAGGCTATCCACCCTTCGAGGCTGCAGGCTGGCAGTGGCTGGCAGGAGAGGAGGCACCTGGTGCAGGAGAGAGGCCTCGGCAGAGAGGAGGCGGAAGGCACTCCCCCATCGGCAGGTGCCCTGGGGCGGGCTGAGGAGGCATCTGCAGACAGCAGTGCCTGCAGCTGGGTTCTTCACACAGACCCCCTCCTCAGGCTCAGCACATGCTTGTCTGGATGGCCTTTGTCCCCCAAATACAAAGTCTGGCCCAGGACCCCCCTCAAGCCCCGACTCCCAATCCTTTGTACTCAGCTCAAGTGACAAGAAATGGCCAATAGTTTAGGTAGTGTTGGGTGCACAGTGACATTCGTTTTTCTGGCCCGTGCTGTAACGTTGCTGGCATTTTAAAGATCTCAGGGCTTTGATTCAAAAACAGTAGGATGCCGGGAACCCCAGACAGCTTTCTGGAAACCTTCTTCTGTGTCTTGCAGCCCTCCCATCCCACCAGCGCTGCTCAGAATCACTCCAGGTCACAGACCACAGTCTTGGGACCTCAGATGGCCCAGAGATGTGCCTTCAAAAAGCGATCCTGGTGGGGCAGCAGGACACACTGCAGATTCCAGCAAATCCGCCTTCCAGAAGCTGAGGGTACTGCTGTACGAGCTGTCTGAAAACAGCTAGCTCAGGCTTCCAGGAAGATACCAGAGGCACAGGAGTAACTGAGGAGCATCTGAAGGTCAGGTAGGGGCAGTCAGAGCTTCCAACTCTTCTTCCCTAAAGCTCCTCATTCCTCAGCCTTTCTTCTGGTGATTCTGCTTGGTTTCTATTTGCCCCAACTGTTATCCATTGCCTTAGGCAGCAGAGACTCACGTATGCCTTTAAATGTTTTGGACTTTGAATGTCCTCCAGTAGCCACGTCACTCCTGGGAGAGTTGGTAGCAAGCAAGAAGTCCCAGAGGACTCCAAGGGTCTGGACTTGGTGTTTCCCTCTCCTGAGATGGGGACACCTGTGGGAAGTGCGGGTGGTCAGCTGGGGGAGGGGGGCAGGCATCTGACGTGGACAGATGGGGGTAGGTGAGGCCCGAGGCCCCCGGGGTATGTGCCTGGCATCCAGAGTGAACAGGTCTTCAAAGCTGCAGACTGGCTGGTATCATCTTCAGGCTGAGGAGGAAGGTGAGGGGAGCAGAGGGGACTGAGGAGGTTCGGCTTAGACAGGAGAGGGCTGAGCCACACTTTTGGAGGGAAAGTGGGTCAGGTTCAGGTTCACAGGGAAAGACCTTGAGGCCATTATGCCATGTGAAATAAGCCAGTCCCTAAAGGACCGACACCGGAGGACCCCACTTGGGAGAGATGGAGAGCACTCCCATTCACAGAGGTGGAAGGAGCTGCTGGGTGCCAGGGCTGGGGAAGGGGAATGGGGGGTAGGGTCTCGTGGGTAAAAGTTCATTTTGGGATGATGAAAATATGGCAATGGATGGAGGTGGCAGGTGCAGAACTGTGAATGTACTTATTGCCACTGAATTGTACGTTGACATGTGCTTCACAGTATCATGATGGGCTGTCCCCGAGGGCAATGTCCCTGGGCGGTCCCTGGAGGACCTGTGGGACACTCATCCATTATACCACAATAAGAAAATAATGTGTCAGGAGGATGGGGCCATCGTGAGTCCCTGGAGGGCCCAGGAGCAGGGAGCCTGTATCTTAGTTCTCACTCTCACGCTCTGCCCCTTGTTGGTGAGTGAGGTCACAGTAAGCACTCAGTAAATGCTTGCTAAGACACAGTGCAAGCAGATGGTCCAGAGAGAGTGCACAACTGCAAACCCACTGGTGGGCACTGAGGAATCCCAAGGGAACGCGCATCTAGACGGAGCGAGTGCCCACATTTCACGAACACCAGTGCAGAAATAGCCATTTAAAACCAAGGCAGGAACCATAAATAACCCAGAGGGCTCCATGCTCCTGGAGGCCAAGCTAGTGGCCATGGCCAAGGCCTCTGGTGGTCAGGGGACTGTGGGTCTGAGAGGTAGCTCAGTGCACCCCTGACCCTGTAGCCACATGGCCACGGTGATGTGTAAGGACTGGGATGGAAGACCTGGCTAGGGCCCATTCTGGATCAATGGCTGCTGCGGGGCTGCTCCCAGCCCCACCAGTCGGTGTCTGTTTAGTCCAGGGAGAAAACCTTTGCCCTCAAGTGTTCTTTTTAATGATGGTTGCTCAGCATTGACACAAAAAACATCCAACATAAAACTAAAGCCGTTCACAGCTGCAAATGGCCCAGAAGTGATCAAAATATGGTGACCAGAAAGAGAGGAAATTATGCCCCCAGGCAGGCCTCCCTGTGCGCAGTGGTGGCCGGGGCGCTGGTGTGCCTGTGCAAGCAGTGCTGGGCTCCACAGTTTCCCTCAAGGGCACAGAAGTAGGAACCTGCTCTGACTGCTCTGCTCAAGGCAGCAACCCCTTATGGAGACAGGGGCAGCCCCTCATGAGTTCCAGGCATCCTAGTGATTCTTGGGCACGGCCCAAATCGCAGCTTCTTCATGACCCAGGGAATGATGGGGGGCCAGCCCAGCAGCCTTGGGTCCCATAGGTCCTCTGGGGCCAGCCCAGCAGCTTCGGGTGCTGCGGGTCCCCCAGGGGAAAGCCCTGCATCCTCAGGTCCCGCATGGCCCCCGGGGACAGCCCCTCATGAGTTCTGTGTGTCCTGGTGATTCTTGGGCACAGCCACAAATCTCAGCTTCTTCATGACCCGGGGAATGATGGGGGGCCAGCCCAGCAGCCTTGGGTCCCGTAGGTCCTCTGGGTCCAGCCCAGGAGCTGTGGGTTCTGCGGGTCCTCCAGGGGACAGCCCTGTAGCCTCAGGTCCCTCATGGCCTCCAGGGACAGCCCCTCATGAGTTCTTGGTGTCCTGGTGATTCTTGGGCACAGCCATGAATCTCAGCTTCTTCATGACCAAGGGAAAGATGGGGGGACAGCCCTGTAGCCTCAGGTCCCACATGGCCTCCGGGCGCAGGCCCTCATGAGTACTGGGTGTTCTGGTGATTCTTGGGCATGGCCCGAATCTCAGATTCTTCATGACCAGGGCCAGCCCAGCAGCCGTGAGTCCAACAGATCCTCTGGGCCAGCCCCTCATGAGTTCTGGGTGTCCTGTTGATTGTTGGGCACAGCCTGAATCTCAGCTTCTTCATTACCAGGGCCATCCCATCAGCTGAGTGTCCCACAGGTCCTCCAGGGACCGCCCAGCAGCCTTAGGTCCCACATGGCCCCTGGGGACAGCCCCTCATGAGTTCTGGGTGCCCTGGTGATTCTTGGGCATGGCCCACATCTCAGCTTCTTCATGATAGGAGCAGCCTAGCAGCTGAGGGTCCCACAGGTGCTCCAGGGCCAGCCCAGCAACTGCAGGTCCCACAGGTCCTCCGGGAATAGCACCTTGGTGGGTCGTCCAGCAGGTACCTGTTCAGGTGGCTCTTGTCGTGCCACATGTCCTCCATCCCATTGGCCAGGTCAACTCCCATCACCTGGTGATAGGCCAAGATCATTCAGTGAACCTCCACCACCGACCCCCAAAAAACACCTGCATGTAATCAATGTTGCCCTGGTCCCTGTGGATGTGGGCCTAGGACTGTGGCCAGCACTCATAGCTGAACTCTTCACGGGCCACCCAGTAGAAACTGCGGTAAAGGGTGCCAAAGGGGGGGCAGGATCTCCATACCCATGTGGTCACAGAACTTCAGGTCTGCGTCCGCGCACACCAAGTCATCTACCTCATGGAGGAAGTGCTGTTCCAGAAGCGGCTGAAAATCACCAAACACTGCATGGACACATCCTGCCAGTGCGGGGTGCGACAGACCTCAAGGACCACCTGCTTCTGACCCTGCCAGAGGGGCACACAGGCCCGGCAGCCGGCTGGTCGGTGAAGACCAAGTAGATGACTCTGTGTCCCACTATGATAGGTGACCCTGTGGCCCACCATGAAGTGCTTCTGCACCATCTGCACGAATAGCTCCAGGAAGACCACATAGCTACAGTGGCAGTAGACAGGGTGGGACAAGGGTCACTGCCAGAGGCTGGCAGCAGGACCCCAAAGCTGGGGGCTGTGCACGTGTGCACCTTCTCCAAGGCGGCAGGCCCTGGGCTGCTTTGAGCAACAGCCACTGTCCTAGCCTGTCCTGAGCAAGTCTGCCCATGAGCCCTCCCTACCTTCTGCTCCCAGAGATGGGGGCCATCAGCACCCCATCTTACAAAAGGAAGCCTAAGGCTTAGGAGGTTGGAAACCTGTGCAGTCCCACAGCATCCTGGAGCCGGGAACACTCCCTCTGTGCTGAGCTCATGGGCAAACCCACTGGTCCTGTCCCCACCTGCCAGGACTTGAGCACCTTGGGGCACAGCCCTTGTTTCTGTGCCCTACAGACTGGATAGAACCAGCAGAGCCAGCCACCTGCCCCATTTTGTTTTGAGTGGGATGTTGCTGGCCCCCACAAAGCTGTCTCCACCTCCTATACTTTCCTCCCTTGAAGGTTACTGGGCATTCTGCTAATGAGGTCCTCAGTAAACCACTGGTATTCCTAGGAGCGGTCACCCTAGAACTACCCCAGATCAGGTCCAGCCCATGGACAGGGAAGGGGAAGGAGGACCTCTGGAAGAAGAGAGGGCTTGCTTAGGCCCGAGCCTTGAATCCACGGTTGTAAGCTTCCGGGTCCAGGTCTACATCTCCCCGGCCCTAAGAAGTTGGGAGTCTTGTCCAACAGCCTCACATGGCTGGTCCCCCTTTGACGGTACTACCTGTTCCACACCATGTAGAAAGCAGCTCCCCCATCATCAGGCAAGTGTGGTGAACCCCTCTGAAACTGATTTTTTGTGCAGACACCAAGGCTACTTCCCTGTGACCGCCCCATACCTAGCAGGTTAGTGAACTGCTCAGAAAGGGAAGGCGGGCACTGCATTTAAATAGGGAACAAGCACACACACCCAGCAGGCATGAGTCAGGGCATCAGGGGGCCGATCCAGGCCCAACCAATGGGGAAACAAGCCAAACATGAAGCAGGTTGAGGGGGGCGTGAGTGCCCCTGGCAGAGGGCATAGCCAACGCAAAGGCTGGGAGTCAAGGCTGAGGCACATGGGGGACAATCACTCCCCGGGGTGGCCCACAGAGAGGCGGGCCATGGTGGGAGAGGTGAGGCTGGAAAGGATAGGCAGGAGGGGAGCAGAACACAGAGAGGCCCAAAGTTTATGTTCCGAAAAGATCACACTGGTTACTGGAGGAGAATGGGTTCTGTGCAGAAGAGGACAGGGAGACACTACCACTAACAGAATCCTAACTCTAAACCCTAACCCCTAACCCCTATACTAACCACTAATACCAACCCCAATGAAATCATCACAAAATCAGCAAAATACATCCCCATACCTTTCTTAAAATAGATGTAAGAAACCAGATCAAAAAAATTGCAAACCCAAGAGCTCATAAATATTTTGGGCACCATAAGCAAGTGACTCTTCACAAACACCTCAAAGTTTATTCAATATAGTGAAACGAAGCAATGTTCTACACTGCAATGAATTTTTAAATAAAAACATGTGGTCATATGAATTGAGGCAGAAAAGGCTCTAACCAAAATTCAATATCTGTTGCTGACATAAACACTCATGAAAGAAGGAATAAGGGGTAATTTTTTTCAATAAATCTCTAGCAAACACTATGCTCAAGTTTGAAGATTGACAGCTCTACTCTGAAGTCAGGAACAAGGAAAAGGTGCCAGTTTTCACAGGACAGATACTGTATGATCCCACTTACATGAAGTATCCTGAGACAAAAAGTAGAATTTGGCTGCAGGGGCCGAGGGGAAGTGGGATGGGGAGCTGGTGTCTCCTGCATACAGAGTCCCCCTCGAGGAGAAGGAAGAAGTTCTGGAGAATGACGTGCCACCGTGGGAACTCAGCTAAGGTCAGAGAACTATGTACCTGAAATGTTTTAAGTGGTCAATGTTATTACATTCAATCACAGAGAAAAAAATGAATGAGGGACTGATGCTTGTCACAATGTGGACAGACATTGAAAACAGCCCCAGTGACAGAAGCCAGACAGAAAGTCCACTCAGATTGGGGCCATCTGTGCTCCTTAAAGCCATCAGGGTTGTGCAAATAAGGGAAAATCTCAGGAGTGGTTCCAGAAAAAAAAAAAAAAACTGGATCCGAATGGCAAAGGACATTTCAGACTGTAGGGCAGGCGGCAGTTGAAGTGGGCCGGGGGTCTGAGTTAAAATGTGGAAAATGGGATGAATTCCTCATTCAGCGTTATGTGGTGGTTCCGCGGGCAGTGTCTCTGTTTGGGGTAAAACGCTGTGAAGTATTCATGTGAAGTGGTAAATGTAGTATGGAAACAATAGATGGAGGATCTGAGTGTGGAGATAAAGTATATTTGTGCTGCTGTTACAAGTTTAGTGCACCTTAAAATCACTGCAGAGTCAATTACTTTTCCAAACAACTATGTCAGCACCAGGTCACAGAAGCAGAGACGACAACACACTTCGTGATGGAGGCCAAGCCCTCCCAGATCCTGTTCACCCACTGTGGAGAGGCCACTCGCCCCTGTAGGTGGCCACATGTTAGGAAGATATCGGTGTGTTAGGAAGAACCCTGTGTCTTTGTTGCAGTAGAAGCAGTGGCATTTGGATTTCTAATTTTCCACAACGCTCCACAACTGGTTAGAACTGTGAAAATTCATGAAGGGAAGCCTCAGTAAAGTGGATTGGGGATGCCAGAAGGGGAGACTGGAGGAGGGAGCCTACCACTCAGGGTCAGTTACAGGAACAACTGTGAGTTACAGACCCCGCATTAGAACCACCCACAGGAGACACTCATCAGTCGCAGACCCCAAAGGGCAAGATGTAGGTTTCATCTCCTACAAGAAATCCACCACCCCTGCAGCTCCGCAGGTGAGAAACCTCCATCACCCCAAACCCTTGCTTTTCTCCAGTGGACTTTCCCTCAAAACAACCTTCCCAACCTCCCCCAAATTCTCCATGAAATACTGAACAGGTGACAGACCTGTTCTCTGACACCCTCCGTGAGACACTGAAGACAGATATCGAGGGAGACACATGGAGATGGGAAGACACCCTGTGCTCAGGGAAGAACAGTCACTGTGAAAATATCTACTCTCCCACAGCTTCTCCATTAAATACTGGACAGGTGACAGACCTGTTCTCTCACACCCCCCGGAGACACTGAAGAATATTATACGTGGTGTCAAGATGGCATCCTCTCATGTGTTCTCCACCCAAAGAACACAGTAGCTCAGCTGCTGTGAGAACCACCTGGAGGCTCAGTATTGAAAACTTAGGAGGAAGTGACTGACAAGCGGACAGACAGAGGATAAATACTGAGAATTGTGAGGACTATCAGAGAATATTTTCTGTGGGCACGGCTACAATTTGCCGATCTAAACTCTCAAAGAAATCTTGGGACTTTCCTGCGAGACAGGCAAGATGGCAGAAGAGTAGGGGACCTTGTTTCATCTGGTCCCTTCAATTTAGTTGGATATCTATCAAACTATTCTGAACACCCATGAATTCAGTCTGAGATGTAAGAAAATATATCTGGATCTCCACAAGCAGAAAAGCTACTGCTTTTTGCAAGATAGAAGGTACAGAGACATGAATCTGCAGGGAGATATTGGTAGATAAATGGGGGGGAGGAGCCTCCATAAGCCAGCTCATGGAAAGTGATACAACACCAGAGTGCAAAATCAGAACCCTTAGAAATCTGCTCCAGTGAGAGACATTCCTTTCTGAAAGGGGCTCAGGGGATGAAAAGGGCAACATTCTAGGTGGGATCCTAAGACCACAATAATCCAGGAATCACAGAATGAATGGGGGTGCCAGAACTGGTAGAGTGCCCAAGCAGTGGAGCAGGGAAACTGGTTATGGTCAGCGAGCTCAGGAGAGGTCTTTCAGCTCGGGTCACCCTAAACCACAAGCCAGGCCAGTCAAGTGACTGCTCTTTGCCTGAGCACCCTGAAAATGCCTGGGAACACATGGGCCATTTACCATCCCCTGGGAGGGGTGACCCAGGTGTGCCCATGACTCGGCAACAGCTCTCAGGGCAGTGGCTACAGAAAAGACAGTAGGGCGACACCCAGTCCTCTTCTGGGAGCAACAGAGCAGGGTACATGTATGAGCCCACAACTACTCTCAGTCCCAGGACATACAAAAGACAGGGACACGGGTCCCTTTGACTCCTCAGAAGAGGACTGTGGTGGGCGTGTACCGGAAGAGTCGGCTGAGTTTGGCACACGCAAGAGTGAAGCCTGTTTGTCTTAGAGGGTTTACTGAAGAGGGGGCACCGTGATCTTTCAGTTCTGGGCCAGAGAACCAGGCATGGCCATATTTACTCTGATCCTCTAAAGAGGTACAGAAAGCCTCCAGAGAATGAAAGCCACACAGGCGACAAGCTTACACTGAGCCCAGCCCACTCACAAGGGGTGGGGCAACTTCACCCAGACAAAGACACCTTAGAAGCAGCACAGCAGGCCCCTCCCCCAGAAGACAGACTGGAAGAACAGGTGGACAACTGGTTTAGGGATCCCACAAGACTGTAAAACTCCAGCGCCAAGGGAAAATAGTATATGGAAATCAAGGTTTTTTCTCATGATTCATTTATCTTTCAGTCTAAAATTTTTCTTTTCTATATATATGTTTTACTTTCCTTGCAATTTTGGGATGTAGGGTATTCTAACACACAAACCCAAATTCACTCCAGAACAAGTGGAGCACCCTGCTTTGTCCACCCTGCTGTATTATAGCCTCTCCCCAACCCCGCCCCCACCTTTGAATTTTGTTTTTGCTTGCTTTGCTTTTCTGTAATGGTTTCTGACTCCTTTGGATTTGTCTAGGGTGAATTCTGCTTGGGTTGTCATTGATATTCTGGACTCTGCTCACTCACTCATCCGTCCACCCTTCTCTGGGAAAAATGACTATAATGAGGAATTCACAACAAGAAAGAACCAGATATAATGTTCTCTGCCATAGAGC
>NW_027397280.1:13922-30036 GCF_003265705.2 Callorhinus ursinus | reverse complement strand
CCTTTTGCACAACAAAGGAAACAGTGAACAGAACAAAGAGGCAATCCACGGAATGGGAGAAGATATTTGCAAATGACACTACAGACAAAAGACTGATATCAAAGGTCTATAAAGAACTTCTCAAACTCAACACCCAAAAAACAAAGACTCCAGTCAAGAAATGGGCAGAAGATATGAACAGACATTTATCCAAAGAAGACATCCAAATGGCCAACAGACACATGAATAAATGCTCCACATCACTTGACATCAGGGATATACACATCAAAACCACAAGGAGATACCACCTCACACCAGTCAGAATGGCTAAAATTAACAAGTCAGGAAACCACAGATATTGGAGAGGATCTGGAGAGAGGGGAACCCTCCTACACTGTTGGTGAGAATTCGTGGTGTTGTAGCTATCAGGTTTGGTCAGCAAACACTGAGATGGCAAATGAGAGGCTTACTCCAACTCCTTAGGAGAAAGGAGAGGCCTGGGGGCCAGACGCTCTAGTGGAGAAAGGCCTGGAGCCAAGCTCTCTCTCTGCTTTTACTGTGAGTTTAATTAAAACACCATGGGTAAGGCAAGGAGTTCGTGAAGTACGTGACCACTACAGGTGCCTGCATTTAAGCATTTACTCCCCGATAAGACCCTTGAGTCACAGTAAGAATCTGGCCTTTTTCAGCCAAGTCACTTCAGAGAAGGCCCATGGTTCTGGGAAATCCTCCTTTGTTTTTAAATTAGTCTCATCCAGGGAGGCATATTCAAGTCAGGTTTTATCTATCCAGGAACTCTGAATCCCCACATGCATGCACTCTGGAAAACAGTATGGAGATTCCTCAAAAAGGTAAAAATAGAATTAGCCCAATGACCAAGGAATTGTACTACTAGGTATTTACTCCAAAGATACAAATGTAATGATCCAAAGAGGCACATGCACCCCAATATTTATAGCAGCAATGTCCACAATAGCCAAACTATGGAAAGAGCCCAGATGTGCATGGACAGATGAAAGGATAAAGAAGATGTGGTATATATGTACAGTGGAATTTGACTCAGCCATCAAAAAAATGAAATCTTACCATGCACAATGACATGGGTGGAACTGGAGGGTATTATGCTAAGCAAAATAAGTCAGTCAGAGAAAGACAATTATCATATGATTTCACTCATATGTGTAATTTAAGAAACAAAACAGAGGATCATATGGGAAGGAAGGGATAAATCAAAGAAGATGAAATCATAGAGGCAGACACATCATAAGAGACTCTTAACTACAGGAACTAAACTGAGGGTTGCTGGAGGGGGGGTATGGGGTAACTGGGTGATGGACATTAAGGAGGGCATGAACACTGGTATGTAATGATGCATAACAGGAATATACCTCTAAAACTAGTAAACTATGTGTTAATTGATTGAATATAAATAAAATCAAGTTAAAAGAAAAAGACCCAGGCCTTACAACGAGGGTTCACACCCATACCCTGGCCTCTCTGTACATTTGCCCTCTTCTGGGTCCCTGACTTCCCACACTGTGTGGCTTTCCCATGCACAGTATTCTCTCATTTACCATTTTGGAGAATCCTGATCTCTTTCTGCTCGCAGAGCTCAGCCCAGAGCAGAACAACTCAGATAGCCTTTTGGGCAGAGGGCTCTCTCCCCCAAGAATATGATGCCAGTCAGTCCCCAAGCAGCCTGTCTGCCTGATGGGGTCCCTGCTTCTCCAGGCTTCAAGGCTCCTGGGGATCTTTTGTGCGTGGATTCATCAGCCTGCAGACCACCTCTCAGTGCTAGAAGGCAGTGCGGTTGCCTCCAGACCAGGCTTCAAGGGGCATATGAGCATCGGTGCCAATTAAGATTTTGAATGTCTCAATGCAGGCACCACCAAATAGCTTACTACCGTGACGCAGCATTTTACCACAGCTGCCCTGTTTCAGGTCCCTAGCTCCTTGGACCTGTGGGGCCTGCAGTTGCCCTCTCCATACCTTGTCAGCCACCTTGGGCTCCAGAAGACACACCATTCTCATGGAGTACCACGTGGATTTCAGAGCAACTGAACGTTTTCAGGGTGGCGGGAGCTCAGAGCAGGACAATCTTTCTGAGGGGCAGATGGAACCTATTGGACAATCTGTTCCCATTTGGACTGGCTGCCTGATGGTGTCCCATGCCTCTCCACCAAAGGAGGCTCCCAGGTGTCTTTCTAGAGGGAACTCCAACTATCCCTCTCTCCCTTCGCTGAAAAAGCAACCCAGATTCTTCCAGCTCTGCCTTCAGGGAAAATATGTGCAATTGCTTGGGATAAGGTTTGGGTTGTACCGATGCCAAGGAAGTCTGGGATCCAGGTTCCAGGCCTGGGCTCTGCATTTGATTGCCCCTTTAATGCCCAGGCCGTCCATGGCCTGGGGTGGCCCAGAATACGCACCTGGCTATTAGTGGAGCTCCAGCTGCACATGAGCCAAGGGTCGCTGCCTTGCCACCTTCCCTGCAGGGCTTCTGGTGGGCTGTTGCAGTCAGATCAGTCACCCAGGAGCCTGCTCTGGACCCTGGGGTCTAAACTATGGTTTCTCATTTCAATTACAGGCCACATTTTGTGAGTGGGCTGCCCGTGAGGGTGCCATGTGCCTTCCCTCCTCCACCCTCTGTGTAGGTATGGGCAATGGGCCCGCTGACGACCTGGTCAGTTCATGCACACTCAGTTGGCCACCTTAGTTACCCTACGATTTTCCACCAGTTCTCTTGTTACCCATTGGGCTTTTGATGGTCACCTACACATGTACCACCCAAGAGGGGGAGAGTGCTTCCTCCCCAAAATTCTGTCAAACAAGGCAGCTTCAGACTGGCCCCCAAAAGTCCCTTTGTCAACACGGTGCCTGAAGGGCCCCTCAGCTTTTTACACAGCAAAGGCTTACAGAGATGTGTGTTGGCGTCACCCTGGCTCCATTAGTCCCCTCCAAGACCTGGACTCTACTTATAGTTCTCTGTTTTATTTGCAGACAATCTTTTGAGTCTTCACTACCTATTCATGCACAAGTAACCCCTCTTTCTCCCATCTGTTTCAGTCATTTTCTTCCTGCCCTGTTAGCCTCAGACCAGACCCCAAACATGTGCACCCCCAGGGTGAAGAGTGCTGCCTCCCTCATATTCTTTCAAAGGTGGCAGCTTAATACTGGGAAAAGGCAGTCCCTCTTTGAACTGGGTGCCTGAATGATCTTAGGACTTCTCAAAGATCCAGGGCAGGTGGATATCTGGTTGTCTCAGCACCATTTGTGGAAGAGATTATTCTTTCACCCATTGAATAGAATCAGGTGTTTAATCCATTTACTTTTAATGTTTTTTATACTTGAATGTACATCTGTCATTTTATCGTTACTTCCCCTTATGTCTCATGTCATTTTTTTGGTTCCTTTATTCTTCTTTTAGTTCTTTTTTACATTAGGTGAATATTTTCTAGTGTAACATGTTAATTGCTTTAGTGATTTTTTCATCGTACTTTTTGTTTCTTAGCAGTTGCTTTAGGGTATACCACCTACACCTTAACTCATCAGAATCTACTTCAGACGCATGCTTAATTCCACTGATACATAGCAACATTAATTGTATATATTTTGATGTGGATTTCTTTGATTTATCCTATTTAGTGAAATGAATTTTCTGGATATGTTCATTAGTGTTTTCATCAAACGTGATAAATTTTTAACAATTAGTTCTTTTTTTAAAGATTTTATTTATTTATTTGAGAGAGAGAATGAGATAGAGAGAGAGCATGAGAGGGGAGAGGGTCAGAGGGAGAAGCAGACTCCCTGCCAAACAGGGAGCCCAATGCAGGACCTGATCCCGGGACTCCAGGAACATGACCTGAGCTGAAGGCAGTCCCTTAACCAACTAAGCCACCCAGGCACCCTCAGCAATTATTTCTTTGAATATTTTTCAGCTTCTTTCTCCTCCTTCTGGTATTTTCATAATGTGTACCTTGGTGTGCTCAGTGGTGTTCCACATCTGTGGCTCTGTTCATTTACTTTCATTTTTTCCCTCTCAGTTCGTCAAACTGCATTATCCATCTTTACACTTATGGACTAAGTTTTTCTTTTAATTCAAATCTACTGTTGAGCCCCTCAACTCCAGAAATTCATTTGGTTTACTTTTTTAAGATTTGATTTATTTATTTATTTGACAGAGAGAGACAGCGAGAGAGGGAACACAAGCAGGGGGAGTGGAAGAGGGAGAAGCAGGCTTCATACCAAGCAGGGAGCCTGATGCGGGGCTTGATGCCAGGACTCTGGGATCATGACCTGAGCCGAAGGGAGATGCTTAACGACTGAGCCACCCAGGTGCCACCCCACTTGGTTTATTTTTAAAAATGATTATTATCTTTTTTTTTATGGTCTCCACTTGAGTCAATGTATGACCATCCCAGCGCACCCACCCTTTCAGCGGTCCCCCGGCCGAAAAGAAGAGCAAGACATTCACGCGGACCCACGCCTTCAACCCTCACCCCCGGGTACTTCGACGCAGTGCTGGGAAGTCAGGGCTCCCATGCCCCTATGTGCTAACACACACCCTCGGTTGGCTTGTGAGGGGTCAGTCCCCAGAGCCTGGCTCCAAAGCCCCACAGATTCAGGACACCCGAGCAATAGCGAGTGACTCATGCTGCCACCGAGAAGGAAAATGCGCCATTTGGTAATCGGGAAAGCATTCAGATCAGGAGAACTCTGAATGCCCATCCCAAGGAATGTACAAATTTTTGTGTCCTCTAGCGGCAATCCCTGAGCCTGACACACCACCCTACCCACAGCCTCAACCCAGATCCCAGGAATTTCATCGCAGCGCCGGCACATCAGGCCTGTCATGCCCCTCAGCCCTAAGGCTTACCCTAGCTTGGCTTCTGAGCGGTCTATCTCCAGGGCCTGACTCCAAAGCACGAAGGATTCGGGACACCCGAGCAGTATCAAGGGACTCAGGCTGCCACCCGGAAGGAAACCGCACCACTGGCAACTGGGGAAAGCATTCAGAGCAGGAGATCTCTGAATGCCCATCTCAGCAAAACTACACTTTCTTCGCCCCCTGACAGCAAACCCTGAGCCTGACACTCAACCTAACCCACACCCTCAAGACAAAGCCACGGAAAGCAGCCCACACTGCTTACACAACAGGTATTCGGTGCCTCGTAGGCCCTAAACCTATCCCTCGCTGGCTCGGAGGGTTCTGGCCCCAGAGGCCTGGCTCTAAAGACTCCCTCTAAAGCCACAGGGATAGGGGTACCTTAGCAATACCAGAGGATTCACCCCGTCTCCCAGAAGGAAACTGCCCCATTGGAAACCTGCGGCAAATGTTTCCCAGTAGAACGCTGCGTGCGCATCCCAGCGAAATGCCACTTTCAAGGGCCCCCTACCTGCAAACACTGCCCAGACTCTCACCTCACCCATGCCCCAACTCAGATCTCCTGCACCCCAGAGCTTGCCCCAGCGTGGGCAGATCAGGGCTGAAAAGAACCTAGGCCGTAAGCCTATCCCTAGCTTAGCTTCTGAGCTTCTGTCCCAGGAAGCCTGGCTTCAAAGCCCCAGGGATGGCAATAGCTAAGCAACACCAGAGGACTCAGCTTGCCAAAAGAATTCAAAAACACGACTTAGAACTCCGGAGAGCGTTCAGAACTCGAGAAATCTGAATGCCCATCCCAGCCAACGCAGAAATTTGGCGCTCCCTGGCGGCCAACCGTGAACCTGACACTAAACCTGACCCACGGGCTCAACTCAGAACTAGGGAAGCGCCTGTCATGTCCCTAAGCCGTAAGCCTAACCCTAGGTTGGCTTCTGAGCGCTCTGTCCCCAGAGCCTGGCTCCAAAGCCCCAGGGATCTGGGACACCTAACCAGTGCCAGAGGACTCAGCCTACCACTAAAAAGGAAAACCTGCCTTTGGGAAATCCGGTAAGCATTCTGAGCAGGAGAACTGTGCCCATCCATCCCAACGGACCCCAAGTTCAATATGCCCAGGCTGCAATCCCTCAGCCTGACATTCCGCTCTGACCCATGGCTTCAACACTGAACCCAGGATTCTCATCACAGCGCTGGCACATCAGCCTTCTCATGCCCCTAAGCCCTAAGCCTAACCATAGGTTGGCTTCTGAACGCTCTGTCCCTAGAGCCTGGCTCCAAAGCCCCAAGGCTTTGGGACACCTGACCAGGACCAGAAGATTCTGCCGGCCACTAAAAAGGAAAACGTGCCATTGGGAACTCCGTTAAGCATTCGGAGCAGGAGCACTGTGCCAGTACATCCCAAGAACCACAAGTTCAACGTGCCCAGTCTGCAATCCCTGAGCCTGACGCTCCTCCAACCCACGGCCTCAAATCACACGTCTGGAAACTCATCACAGCGCTGGCACTTCTGGCGTGCCTTGGCCCTAAGCCCAAAGACAAAACCTAGGTTGGCTCTGAGTGGTCTGTCCCCAGAGCCTGGCTCCAAAGCCCCAAGTATGCGGGAGGCCCGAGCAGTATCAAGGGACTCAGGCTGCCACGCAGAAGGAAACCCGGCCACTGGGACTCTGAAAAACATTCATAACAGAACTCTGAACGCCCATCCAGCAAAATTACACTCTCTGCGCCCCCTCGCGGCAAACCCTGAGCCTGACACTCAACCTGACCCCCACCCTCAAGACATTTAGCCCATCCCAAGGTTGCCACATTTCCCGCAGCCCAGGAGTGCAGTGCACCTGGGCCCGAACCCTAACCCTCACTTGGCTTCGGGGAGCTCTCTCCCTACGTCCCTGGCTCCAGGCCCCAGGGATTGGGGCCACCTGAGCAATACCAGAGGACTCAGCCTGACACCACAAAGCAAAATGCGCCATTTGGCACTTCCGAAAGCACTGGGAGGAGAACCCTGCATGCCTTGCCCCTGGGCCCTAACCCCAAGCCTACATTGGCTCCTGAGTGCTTTGTTCACGGAGGTCTCGCCCCAGAGCCCCAATGGCAAGGGACACCTGAGCAATAACAGAGGACTGAACTTGCCACCCAGTGAGAAACCCCACCGTTTGGAACTCAGGAAAGGATTCACAGCAGGAGAACGCTGCAAGCCCATCCCAGCGCACCCACCCTTTCAGCGGTCCCCCGGCCGAAAAGAAGAGCAAGACACTCACGCTGACCCACGCCTTCAACCCCTACCCCCGGGAACCTCGACGGGGTGCTGGGAGATCAGGTCTCCCGTGCCCCTATGTGCTAACCCGCACCGTCGGTTGGCTTGTGAGGGGCCAGTCCCCAGAGCCTGGCTCCAAAGCCCCACAGATTCGGGACACCCGAGCAATATCGAGCGACTCAGGCTGCCACCCTGAAGGAAAACGCGGCATTTGTTCCTCGGGAAAGCATTCAGAGTAGGAGAACTCTGAATGCCCATCCAAAGGAATCCACAAATTTTGCGCCCTCTAGCGGCAAACCCTGAGCCTGACACTCAACCTGAACCACGCCCTCAAGAGAACCTCCCAGGGAAGCAGGCCATGGTGCTGGCACATTGGGCCTGCCGTGCCCCTAGGCCCTCACCCTATCCCTCTCTGGCTTCTGAGGGCTCTGCCCCCAGAGGCCTCGCTCTAAAGCCACAGGGATTGGGGACACCTGAGCAATACCGGAAGATTCAGCCTGTCTCCAAGAAGGAAAACGCAGCATTTGGAACTCCGGACAGCATTCAGAGCAGGAGAACTCTGAATGCCCATCCTAAGGAATGCACAAATTTTACACCTATGGCGGCAAACCCTGAGCCTATCCCTCAACCTGACCCACGCCCTCAAGACAAACCCCCGATGCTGCCATGTCGGGCTTGCCATGCCCCTAGGGCCTAAGCCTATCCCTCGCAGCCTTCTGAGGTCTCTGGCCCCAGAGGTCTGGCTCTAAAGCCAAGGATCGGGGGCACCTGAGCAATACCAGAGGATCCAGCCCGTCTCCCAGAAAGGAACCGCACTATTGGGAACTCAGGGCAAAGCTTTCCGAGTAGGAGAACTCTGGGTGCCCATTCCAGTGAAATGCCAATTTCAACGCTCCCTACCCGCAACGTCTGAGGTTCACACTCACCCTGATCCCACACCCCCAATTCAGTTCGCCTACCCCCCGATGCTTGCCCCAGTGTGGGCAGATCATGGATGAAATGACCCTAGGCCGTAAGTCTATCACTAGGTTGGCTTCTGAGTTTCTGTCTCCAGAAGCCTAGCTCCATAGCCCCAGGGATGGCAATACCTGAGCGACACCAGACGACACAGCTTGCCAAAAACAATTCAAACACACTACTTGCCACTCCGGAGAGCAAGCAGAACACGAGAACTCTGAATTCCCATCCCAACCAACGCACAGATATGGCGCCCTCTGGCGGCCACCCATGATCCTGACACTCACCCTGACCCACGCCCTCTAGACAAACCCCACGGAGCGGGCTACAGTGCTTGCATGTCAGGCCTGCCATGCCCCCAGATCCTAACCGTCACCCTACGGAGGCATCCGAGAGATCTGTCCACGAAGGCTGGCTCCAGGAAGACCAGAAGACTCAGCCTGTCACCCAGAAGGAAAACACGCCATTTGGAACTCAGGAAAGTCTTCAGAGCAGGAGTACACTGCATGCATATTAGAGCACACCTGCACTTTCATTGGCCCCCTTGCCGCAAACCATGAGCCTCACACACACCCCGACACATGGCCTCAACTCAGACCCCTGGGAAAATAGCCATAGTGCCTGTAGATTCATCCTGCCAAGCCCCTAAGGCCCTACCATAACCTAGGTTTGCTTCTCAGGAGTCAGTCCTCAGAGGCCTGTTTCCAAAGCCCGAGGAATTGGGACCACCTGAGAAGTACCAGAAGACTCAGCCTACACCCAGAAGGAAACCTCACCGTTTGGACTCCAGAAAGCGTTCAGGGCAAGAGAAACCTGCATGTCCACCCCATCAATCTCCCACATACAGGGGTCGGGACTAAAATCCTGGGCCTGGCACTCACCCTGACCCATGCCCACAACTCAGCTCCCTGGGAAGCTCACCACTGTGTTGGTAGATCGGGCCTGCCACGCACATAAGCCCTAAACTTAACCTTATTTTGGCTTATGAAGGGTCTGGCCCCAGAGGCCTTCTTCTAAACTCCAGGGATTGGGGACAACTGAGCAATACCAGAGGACTCAGACTGACACACAGAAGGAAACCTCGCCATTGGGAACTCCCTATGACCATCCTAGCGAACTCCCACTTTCAGCGGCCCTCTGGCCAAAATCCCTGGCATGATATTTATCCTGATTCACGCCCTCAACTCAGTCCCCTGGAAAGCCTCCCACAGTGCTAGCAGATCGGGCCTGTCATGCCCATAGTCCCGAACCCTAACCCTGGCTTGGGTTCTGATGGGTTTTTCCCCAGAGTACTGGCTACAAAGCTCTGGGCATTGAGGATCCCTCAATAATAGGAGAGAACTCAGGCTGCCATCGAGAAGGATCCTGCGTCATTTGGATCTACAGAAAGGTCTCTGACCTGGAGAAATCTGCACGCCTATCCCAGCAAACCCCCACATTCCCCTGTACCACAACAAGAACACTTGACAGTTCAATATGCATTTATGATAAAAACTCTAAACCATCTGGGTATAGAGGGAACACACCTCAAGATAACAAAGTTCATATGTGAAAAGCTCACAGCTGACATCATACCCAAGGATGAAAAGCTGAAAACATTTCCACTAAGATCAAAAAGAAGACAAAGAGGGTGCCCGTGCGGCTCAGATGGTTAAGTGTCTGCCTTCGGCTTGGGTCACAGTCCCAGGGACCTGGGATCGAGTCCTGCATCGGGCTTCCTGCTAGGCAGGGAGCCTGCTTCTCTCTCTGCCTCTGCCGCTCTCCCTCTCTCTCTGACTCTCATGAATAAATATATAACATATTATAAAAAAAATAAAAGACACAAAAAAACCCAAGACCAAGATGCCCACTCTCATCACTTTCATTCAACACAGTATTGAAAGCCCTAGCCAAAGCATTCAGACGAAAAGAAAAAAAGAAAGAAAGAAAAGATGAAATCCAAATAGGAAAACTGTCAGTGTTTGCAAATGACATTATACTATATATAGAATTCCATAGATATTCCACCAAACAACTGTTAGAATAAACAAATTCAGTAAAGCTGCAGGATACAAAGGCAATATACAGGGACCTGTTGCATTTCTTTTTTTACAGACTTTATTTATTTGACAGAAGGAAAAAGCTGCAGAACACAAAGTCAATATACAGAGACCTGTTGCATTTCTTTTTTTAAAGACTTTATTTATTTGACAGAGGGAGACAGCACAAGCAGGGTGAGCAGCAGAGGGAGAGGGAGATGCAGACTCCCCACTGAACAGGAAGTCCACTGCGGGTCTCGATGACAGCACCCCGGGATGGCGACCTGAGCCAAAGACAGATGCTTAACTGATTGAGCCACACAGGTGTCCCAACATGTTGCATTTCTGTGTACTGATGACAAACCTTCACAAAGAGAAAATAAGAAAGCAATGCCATTTACAATTGCATCAAGAAAAACAAAACCTAGGAGAAAAGTAACCGAGAATGAGAAAGATCTGGTACACTGAACAAATGTTGGAAAAGGAAGGAAAAACACGTGCATGTTGAGGGGGCATGTATGGGTCAAAGAAACAGAGGACGACACAAATAAATGGAAGCGTACATCCTGCTCATTAACCGGGAGAGTTAATCATGTTCACATGTCCACAGCAACCAAAGCAATCTACAGATGTGATGAAATCCCTATCTGAATTCCAGTGCCATTATTCCCAGAAATAGAAGACAGTCCTAAAATTCATATGGAATCACAGAAGACACCAAATACCCAGAGCCATCTGGAGAAAGAAGAGAGCAGGAGTCACCACACGCCCGGATTTCAAGCTAGATTACAAAGCTGTTGTCATCAAAAGTGTGTGGTGCTGACATAGAAACAGACACACAGGTCAATGGAACCGAATAGAAAGCTCAGGAAATGATATTCATAGCACTTTTGGCAAAGTTTACTCATTAGAGTCAGTACATTAAAGGTATATTTAGACTTAGCTCTGATATAATTATTATTAACTCTGAACAGGAATTAATATTTACGTCCTGTTTCAACAGCTGATTCCAATAAATGCATTTCTTTCAACTTGTTTTATATAAATACATATTATTAAATAAGAGTGATTTAGAATCCACATTTTTGAAATATTAAAATCACTTTAATAAACCTATCATGGAAAAGAAACCGATATCAATTATCACAACTGATAGCATCACAAAAGACAATCAGACACAATCCCTTATCTGATGGAAGAATATAACATTTTGAGTAGTTCTCCCCAAATGTTAAACCTGTTGAAAGCTATAGATCCAGCAAGTCATTTACAAAAACACGTCAGAGAAATGTCCTAACAAATAGTAGGACATGTAATCAATAAAGTCCACACTGCGTATATTCCGAAAGGAAAAATACTTTCCCAAAATAAACTGTAAAACAAAAAAATGAAGTAGGAGAAGGAGAAGAAGAAGAAGAAACCTGAGAAACTAACCCACACATATATGGCCTTAACTTACGACACAGGAGCAGAAAATATACAACGGGGAAAGGAATGTCTCTTCAGTGAACAGTCCTGGAAAACTGGACACTACATGCAGAAGAATGGACCTGGATCACTTTCTTACAGCACACACAATAATTTTAAATGGATGAATGACTTGAATATAAGAACTGAATCCATAAATCTCCGAGAACAAAACACAGGTAGTGAGTTTCTCGACAATTGGTTTGGGCAAAGAGTCTTTGAGCTCAGACACCAAAGGCAAAGGCAACAAATGCAAAAATAAACAAGTGGAACGACATCAAACTGAAATTTCTACATGGCAAAAGAAACCATCAAAACTTAAAAGGCGACCTACCCAATGAGAAAAAATATCAGCAAATCATATGTATGAGAAGAGGCTAATATCCAAAACATGCAAAACACTCATACAAATCAAAACAAAAGAACCTGTATAAAGAATGGGGAGATTATGTGAATAGATACTTTCCAAAGATGACACCCAGGTGGCCAACAGACACAGAAAAAGTTCTTCAACATCACTAATCGTCGTCAGGGAAACATAAGTCAAACCAATAATCCGCTATCTCCTCACAACTGTTGGGATGGCATTTGTCCCAGAGACAGACACCAGGTGTGGTCAAGGGTGTGTAGACAAGAGGACCCTGTGCACTGTTGGTGGGAATGTACATTGGTGCAGCACCTGTGACAAAGAGTATGGAGGTTCCTGGAAAATTGAATACAACTACCACATGACACACTGATTGCTCTGGGTGGATTTATTTGGAGAACACAAAAACACTACCTCAAAAAGATAGATGCACTCCCATGTTCACTGCAGCATTCTTCACAGTAGCCAGACATAGAAACAGACACCTTGGGAGCATTATGCTAAGTAATGCAGACACAGACAGATAATTCTGTTATCTGTTCATGGACGTACCACATGGAAAAAAAAATACCGAATGCAAAGATACTGAGAACAGATTGCTGGTTGCCAGATTCACGGATGGGGGGGAATGGGGGAAGGTGGTCAAAGGAACAATGTTTGGCCGCCTGGGTGGCTCATGTGGTTAAGCGACTGCCTTTGGCTCAGGTCATGATCCTGGAGTCCCGGGATCGAGTCCCACATTGGACTCCCTGCTTGGCAGGGAGTCTGCTTCTCCCTCTGACCCTCTTCCCTCTCATGCTCTCTATCTCTCATTCTCTCTCTCTCTCAAATAAATAAATAAAATCTTTTTTAAAAAGGCACAATGTTTGAATGATAAAATGCATAAGTCATGGAACGTTCTGTGCAGCATGGAGACTAAAGCTAACCTTGCGGATGGGGTACAGGTTCCCCCGCTATTTGAAAGTACAGTTTCCTTCCTTCCTAGGAAGTAAAACTTTCACAGCAGGAATGGTGTAGACCAAAGGAGGAATTACCATTCATTTATACAGAAAAAATAGCGTGCTCAGACTCCAAAAACGACTTCTCTTTGGCTTTTCCTAGGCCTCAGGACACAATTTCCTAATGGATGCCGAAAATAAATACAGATGAAGCACAGCAGATGCTCACAGACACAATTCAAAGTGCTGGGGGCAGGACTCGGAGAGCGGTTCCCAGGAAAGACCTGGTTCAGGTGCGCGCCACCTCTGAAGTGGCTCCCCGCAAAAGAGATGATGAACACGATGCTCACTTTTCGACTTTTTTCATAAGAGCGAAATCCTCTTCAGGATTCCTCCTGTTACTGAAGCCGGGTAATGACACAGATCTTAAAAAAAAAAAAAAAAAGCCATGTGTACCGTGAACTTTTAAAAAGTGGGAGATACTTGTACTTGAAATTTGCCAAGGGAGTAGATGTTAAATGTTCTCCTGGAGATGCACATCAGCAGATCCACCGTGAAAGGCACCTTCCTGAGCATGCGGAACACAGATGACCTCCTACCCCCAGATACCTCCTCCTTCCCCTCGCTCAGGACAACCAGCCACAACTGGGAGTTACCCCAATTCCTCCTTTGTCCCATTCCCAGTATCTAACCTATCAGCAAATCCGGTGAGCTCCATCTTAAACGTACCCAGAATAGGACTGACCACTGCTTCCAAGGCCACCTGTCCGGTCCACACTAGAGGCCATCTCTTGCCTGAGTTCCTGGAAATGCTTCATCATGGACCTCCCCTGCCCATCCTCAACCCTCTGTCACCTGTTCTCAACACTGTAGCCAGGATGACCCACTGAAACAGAGCCCCATGGGGTCACAGCACTGCAATGGCTTTCTGTCTTCCTCTGTCACCTCCCTGAGGTCATGTCCTAAGCTGTCTCCTGTGGCCACAGGCCCTTCTGGCTACTTCTGGACATACCAGGTATGCTCCTGCCTCGGGGATTTTGCACATGCTTTCCCTTCCGATTAGAATACTCTTGACTTGATATCACTCAAATTCTTTAGATCTTGACTCAAGTATCATGTCCCAGGTGAAGTCCCACCTGGCCCCTATGTGAATAGCAAGCACCAGCCTTACCTCCCCTGCAGCACCTCAGCCCTGTCTCCTGCTCTGTATTTCCGTAGCAGTTATCACAGTCACCAGTCCATCTCGGAAGGGCAGAAACGAAGGCCTACACTGAAAGTTCACCACTGACTCTGTCTGATTTCCTGGTCCAAAGCCCCAGGGGAAAAGGTGCCCCAGGGCTCTTGCACAGCCAGGATACCAAGGACCAGGGGTCCCCCGACTGCACCCTGAACACTATCAGGAAAATGAGCCACACGAGGAATCCACCTGCCCATGAGACCTGAAGCCAGACACCTTCCTCAATTACAGATGAGCACTCACATTTCCTCTCTTTGCCTGAGGTGCTCATCTGAGAAAGCTGGGCAGAGGCCCATCCTGGATACAACTCTCCCTCTGGCCAAGGTCCTGGGAAACCGACATCTCTCCTCCCTGCACTAACCACCTGGGATTGACGTCCGGAATACTCCTGCGGTCAAGCAGAGTGGTGCACCTGTCCCTCTTTCCTGCGATATCATCACAAACCAGGCTTTGCTGCACATTTTCCAGGAAGGAGCCTGCAGCGGCATCAACAGGCCGACCGGGCTCGGCCTCAGTCTTGCACATCAGGCCCCATGCAGAAGTAGAACTGCACGGATACCGGTGTCCTGTGTGGCCTCAGAACATAACGGCAGGAGCTGAGATTTCAGTTCCAAATGAAAAGTGACCTCTTGCACACAGCACAGGAATATGGAGAGGATTTCTCAGGGGTGGGGCTCTGGAAGAACTGCTTCTGCTGGCTGAATTCACAGACACCAGGCAGAGGATATCTGTTGTGCCTCCTCTAAGAAAGCAGGGGGCACACTGGGCAAGAAACGATAATGCTGCCTGTGAGCTGCTTCCCATCAACCACCTTGCTGAGCCGAGGGCTCGAGAACCAAACAGGAAACAACTGTCTTATCACATCTGCAGCAGGAGGGCTGCCAGGGAGTAGAACCCTATCCCTGTCCCCATAGCAAGCTGACCTGCCCATCATGAGCAACGGTCCACCACCACAGCATCACAACCTCCCAGCTATCTGATCCGAATACCCTGCCAGACTCAGACCTGCTCACACAGTGAGTCATAAGACCCAGCGACTTCTTTCCACTCCAGCTCAATGCTTCTCACAGAGAAGTAAACTAGAGCCTCACAAATGTGCTCACCATTAGCTCTGGAATTCCCTGGGTGGTGTCTACAATGGCCCACACAGGTGTCCTAACCAGACCACTCCATAAATACCCTAGGGTTTCAAGCCATTTTCAAACTGCCCTTAGAGGCAGGAACTAGCCCGATTAGGCACATCAGCCAAGTGACTCGATGTGCTGGAAACTTGGACAACATCCTCGCTGAACACCAAGGCTTCCAAGTCCGAGCTTCAAACCTTCACTCACTGGGCATTGAGCACCATGTCAGCATCAACACTGCTCTTACAATTCACTTGTCTCCCATTCCTTAAAATCAGAAACCAAGCTCCAGTCACCACTCCATTTTCCCTCCCGCGAAATAAGACAAATGACAGAATAAAACACTACGTGTGCACAGCACACTTCTAATCGAAATATAATTCCTTGGTCTTTCTCATACGGGCAGCCCTACATTACCCATTCTAATGAGAGAGGCCACGAGTATAATTAATATATATATATATATATATATATATATTATATACATATATAATATATATATATATTTGACCCTGGGTTTTTCCTTTCGATATTTGTATCTCGAGGTCAATGTCTATATTGTTTTCTTAAAATAATAATAATAATAACATGGTCACATAAGGGTCTGGATCTCCATAACCACACAACATGTCTCTGGTCCAGATAAGGATGAAGACACTACCTCAGCCCACGAAGCCAAGCCCTTTCCCTCAGGGATCCCGACACGCCTCATTGGTGATGAGTTCCTTTGCTACATGGAGTTGTCCGAGTACAAAGGATGCAGGCACCCTCCAGGATTCCTTCCATTTTCTTCATAAATTCCCCAGCTCAAGTTGCAATTGACTCACTGGGTCAAGCTGCCAGAGCCCAGGATGGGCCACCAGGTAAGCAGCCCCCTCAGGGAAGGCTAACAGGGGGCTC
>NW_027397280.1:0-13822 GCF_003265705.2 Callorhinus ursinus | reverse complement strand
ACACGCCTCATTGGTGATGAGTTCCTTTGCTACATGGAGTTGTCCGAGTACAAAGGATGCAGGCACCCTCCAGGATTCCTTCCATTTTCTTCATAAATTCCCCAGCTCAAGTTGCAATTGACTCACCGGGTCAAGCTGCCAGAGCCCAGGATGGGCCACCAGGTAAGCAGCCCCCTCAGGGAAGGCTAACAGGGGGCTTCATTTCCTTTGGGAGCACGATGCACCACTCCCCGAGCTCCTAAAGAACCTACACTCCTCCACGTGTCCCTCTCACAAAGGGCACACCACCCTGTTACAGCTCTGAGGCTATGTTTTACTTTAAAACATAATTTCTAATATCAGAATGTGGCTCATGGAAGAGGAAAACATGAACACTCACCAAGGGTTCTCATAATGTTTCGGAAGCTTGTTTTCCCACTGTTTAATTAAATCGGGATATAAAAACACACAGATAACCTCTTACACTAGCAGGTATGATTCTCTTTGGTGATTGAAAAACAGCAGGAAATAAAAGGGTAACAGATGTTCCGATGACCCGTCATTTCCATAATCAAAGTTTTGAAACTTCACACACACAAAGAAAAGAAGCTCAAACAAACGTCTTGGCCTGGCAACTCTGAGACGTCTGAACTGGAGTGACAGGGACAGACGATTACGTCGTGTGTTTTGGGTGAGGCTGGTGGCACAGAAGAAGGTACTCGGCCAGCTCTCCACCTGGACCTCACCTGTCCTCAGCCAGGAACCTCCTCACGGCCCTCACCTGTCACAACTCTCACCCGGGAGACCCACAGCCACCCCTGGATCCCACCCTGTCCACAACACCCTGCTCAATGCACTCAGCTCTCTTCTGAGACCCCTGTCAGCTTTACCCAGACCTGGAACTCCCCCATCTGCTGCAGAGCTCCAGGACTCCCCCTCTTCTTCCAAAATGACACTGGCCCAAGGCTTTCATGAGAAAGGTGGAAGGCTACCTAATGAATGGTTCACTATTTTCCCCTTCTGTCATATTTCTCTCCACTTACCTTCCTACCTGGGCAAACTGTAAGGAACGTATCAGTGGAACATGGACATGCTCTGAGACTTGCTTCTTTCATTGCAGCCTTCTGAGGTCTCCTTGTACAATAAAACACCATATCCTTTGACGGGGGGTGTTTAAAACGATTATTCACAGAATAATACAGCCCAAATCACCTCATTTTTAATTGCTCTTCATTAGAGAAAGAGTTTCTGTGGAAAAAGCCTTTCCATAGATATTAGGTTCCAGCAATTTCATAAGGAGTCAATGGAAGCTCAGTGGGATAACCTGACTCACCTAGGGTCAGGCAAGCAGTTCCGGAACTCAATCCAGTACTCCTGACGCCAAGCCCCTTGATGCCACCAGCATCCAGAATTCTCAAAGACTCTCCTTCTGACTCCATCACCAAAGAAACTACAGAGAAAATCGGCATGTCAAAATATCTAGATGACACATTTAGAAAAACTAGAAGCCAAGCTCACCTTTTAAACAGTAAAAGGCTGCTTTGAATAATTTTGATTTTCCCTCGACCCTAATTGTTACTCTTCTGATGAAAAGACTAATCAATTATGAAACATCACCTTTGAGAAATGGCAAGACATCATCCAAGTCTGTATCTGATGACAAAAAGCCAACTAACTCTAGATGCTGGCCATTCAACCATATCCTGGACCCAAATGAATAAACACTGTTAGATGAAGGAACAAATGATATGTTAAAAACACACAAAGAGTAAATTTCACCTTCCCTTTCTAATAAAGGTTACTTCTAGGAAACAGATGATCCGAATATATTTTGTACGCAATAAGTGAATAGAAAAAATGGGATCCCCTGCAATCTTCTACCTGCAGGGAATTTAAGTAACTCCTGCACCAAATGGAGAATGCTGACAGTTACTGAAGGTTTCCTTCTTGGCTCAACTAGAGGGAACAGGAAGCCCAGAAGGCTTGGGGTTCATGAGAAGTTTTACCTCCAGTCTTCACATGAAGATGACACGGTGCCAAATGGGCCTGCTGCTTTCTCTGAATACTGACGTCCTGTGACAAGCTGCATCACTGACTCATATGCTGATGTTCAAAACATTGAGGTTCCTGGAGCCAGAACAGAGAAGTGCTGTCAGGTGGGGATGAGAAGGCACCTCCGACCTACGGCCTGCACATCTGCTTCGGTTTCTGGGAGAAGGGGAAACACACACTTTTTTTTTAAGTAGTAATTATCTTCATTGTAAAGTAGACCAATGAATTTGACATTTTTGGAAAAGTGAAATTACTCTTCCAAATGAACACCTCAACTCATCTCTTCCTCATGCTACCTGAGTGGGGTCTGGTTTACTCCAGCCTCCAGGCCCCCACCTGGAGGATCCTCCTGTACCACCCTGACAGCCCATTACCAGCATTCCTGTGGGCACAATGCTGAATTTGGGGGATGCCTCTGGGGCTTCTTTCCACAGCACCTGTGCCTGGGGAAGCAGGAACCTGGAGGACCCTCCCAGACGATCCTGATGGATCATTACCACCATCCCTGAGAACATGGGACACAATGCTGAAGTTGGAGGAATGCTCTGGGGCTTCTTGCCACTGCACCTGTGCCTGGGAGGAGCAGGAACCTGGAGGGCCCTCCCAGATGATCACAACGGACCATTACCACCATCCCTGGGGAACATGGGGCACAATGCTGAAACTGTGGGATGGCTCTGGGGCTTCTTGCCACCGTACCTGTGCCTGGGGGAGAAGGAACCTGAAAGGCTCTCCCAGACGATCATAACGGACCATTACCACCATCCCCTTGAGGACAGGGGAACAATGCTGAAGTTGGAGGAGGGCTCTGGGGCTTGTTGCCACCACACCCGTGCCTGGGGGAGTAGGAACCTGAAGGGCCCTGCCAGATGATCCTGATGGACCATTACCACCATCCCTGAGGACATAGTGCACAATGCTAAGTTGGAGTCCCTTGGTCCTGAAACCAGCAGGAACGGAGCTCCAAGGGCAGAGAGGAGACTCCAGGAGGATTTCCATCCAGGGAAAGGGGGCCCACTGGAGGGCACAGAAGCAGCAAGCCCCACCGACCCGCAGGCCATTTGAACAGGATCACCTCCTGCACTCACTTAGCAAGTTGTCCGTCTTCGTGTGTGGACAGTGACTGGCCCACTCAAGGCTGGTGCACTTCCAGAGGAGGACTAGAAACTTTTCAGGGCTTGCTCGGGGTTCAGAGGACCAACGCCCAAAGAAGCAGAGGATATCCATCTTCCTCCGGAGCTGGGGAAGGCAGCCACCGTCCTGGGGCAGGACTGGGTCCAGGAGTGTGTTCTTTCTGGAGCCCCAGCCTTCAGTGGGTGTTGCATTGCCTGAAAAAGACCGACTCAGCCCCAGAGTCAGGAGCAGTGAGGGGCTGTCTCCAACCCTAGCACAGGATCACGACCCGAAACCATCCTGTCTTTGGGAGGACAGGTCTCCTGCAAGAGCCAGGGAGGGGACTAGCCCCTCTCCCCTCCCCAGGTTCAGGATGCCCAGGACCTGAAAGAGCTCTTCATCTGAGGAGGAGTCTTGGAGAGCAAGTATGTCTCGTCAGCCCAGCAAGTGAAATAACCAAACCCCAACGCTCAGGTTCTAACAGCAGCAGAATTTCAATGTACTGTTTGGGGGCAGCCTCCTGCCCTCTTACGTGGCCTTGGGGGACCCCAAGGAAAGTAAAGGCTCTGTGCCCAGCTTACATTGATCACCAGCACTCCACATGTTCCTGCCATGGGAGGGATCATTCAGCATCACCCCATTGCACAGAGGAGGAGAGCAAGGCCCAGAGAGGGGAGGTAACTGGTTCCAGTCCCAGAGCTGGTCAGCAAAGAAGCTGGAAAGCCAGCCCTCCAGAGCCCCTGCTAGACCAGTCAGAGACTCCCTGAGTTGAAAGTGAGCCCTCCCCTGCCTGACCAGCCACGCACTGGCCCCTGACCTTCATGATGGCCTGTTCTTGACGCTGAGGTTGAGCTGGCTGACTAGGAGGAGGAGTCCAGCTGGTGGGACAGGCTGTAGCTACAGGACAGAGTGACACGTCTGAGGTAGCAGGAGCCACACTCTGGTCTCCCTCCCGTAGCCTGCCTGGGAGCTGGAATCTGGGTGCCTTAAGGGCCAGCACACAACAGGGTCTGCACTGACCAGGGAGCCATGGCCCACAGGGAGATTCCACTCTGCCCTCTCCCCGCTAATGCCTGGCCTCAGCTCTCCTCACTGTGGGGCGGCAGGACCCGGAACCAGGCCCCATATGGATGGCTTGGTTCCAGCTTGTAATGATTTTGCAGGCCCGAGAGCCCTTGGATTTCCTGAGACCAGAGGGAGGACTGGCTGTGGACCAGGACTGGGCAGAGGAGGTTGCAGGGCCTTGTGGAGAGTGAAGGATGGGGCAGAGGCCGAGTCCTGGGGCCACTGCTCATGTCTAAAAAGGGCTGAAATCCCTGAATGCACATGGGGTCCCTCATTACAGTAACGACCCCCTTCACAATTGGGCATCCTGCTGGTGGGCCCCTCCTCCCCGGCCTCCATCCCGCCCCTCTGACTCCAGCGTGGCCTGCAGCCAGGGACAGGCTGGACCTCTGCCCTGGGTCCTGCCAGGAAGACAAAGCAGAAGGAGGAGAGGAGTAGAGGATGGGGTGGACTGATCTCCCTGTCCTGAGTCGTCCTCCACTGATGCCTCCAGGTCCACTGGCCCAGCCCTGCACTTAGCTGGACCCTGAGAGGTAGTTTGCATTCAAGGCCAGCGGGGTGGGGGATATTAAATGACCTGTGCGTCCTCAGATGTCCTATCCACCTGGCCTTTCACCCTACGGCCTGCCGCCCAGGGTGGGCGTGGTTGCGGGGCTCAGCGGACGTTGGGGTCACAGAGAAGTCGGCTGTTGTGAGGGAATGTGGGGGACCGGTCAGGTGCAGAGCCATGGGTCTCGTGTACATCCACTGCAGGGCTGGATCGCCGTACAGGTGCTGTGTGCAGGTCCCCTTTGCACACCTGGCCATGACACACCTGGCTCGCTCTCTCGGTGGGGAGGCCTGGGTGCCTGGTGCACCTGTCCCCCACCTACCCCTGGCGGAGCGGCCACGTTCAAGCGTTTCCATGTCCAACCCTCAGGGACAGGTGGGAACCGGGGTCAACAGAGGCAGGGACTGGCCCAAGAAAAATGAGGGGTGCAGAGCCCAAGGAGCAGGGCTGCTCTCCAGTCCTAGACCAGCCCCAACCTACCCATGAGGATTGCTTTGGGTGTGAGAGCCCCTCTGATCCTCGGGGATAGCTACCCACCCCGTCCCATGTGGGGACATGACCTTGGCATCCCCTGGCACGTAGAGGCATGTGCACCTGCACACCCACCCACACACACACACAACTCTGACTGCCTAGCTGGGGGTCAGAAGGGGAGGACACCCTGGGAGCGAGGTGGGTGACAAGAGGGGGAAAGAAGAAAGAGGTTGGAGACAGCTGGGCCATGGGGTAAGGCATCAGGACTCGTGGCAAGGACCCAGATCCAGAGCATGGGGAAGGGAGACAGGCCAGGCTGATGGTCAGGGGTCCCTAAGGGGCCCAGGGGGTTGCCAGGGCACTGGAAAAGACAGGGTCTGGGTTCCGGTGTCCACCACCACCCTGGGCACTTGGGAGTAGGAAGAGATACCCACCCCCATGTCCAGAGGGTCTACAGGCCAAAAGGCCTCAGCTTATTCTTCTGTCACTTGGGCTGCAGAGATGCAGTGTCCCAAGGGTCCCACAGGCTTGTAGAAGAAGCTGTTGGCCTTGGATCTCCATCCCTGACCCACTGTGCTCCCAGTGCTGGGAAAATGTTTTCTACCCCCTCGAGGTCCTTCTCAGCAGAGGACAGACTGGGGGCTTGGGGGGCTGAGGACCTGGGTACGCAGAACGTGGCAGAGCACTGGGCCACCAGTCTGGAGACCAAGGTCAGGGCCCTCCTTGTTGCAGCCTCAGGGTCCCCATGTGGAAGAGGATCCAGAATCACTGCTCTGGTCAGGGTGAGGAGGCCTTAGGAACAAATGGAGCACCAGGACCGGAGAGGGAAATGGGGACAAGCTAGGCTTCTGAGGTTTCTTAAATCACCCGTGGAACCCACAGATCCTGCTCCTGTGAGAGACACAGACACAGAGACAAAGAAGGAGACAGAGAATGAACACAGGACAGAGGGAAGCAGGAGAAGTCTTAGACTTTCCTCCACCAGCTTGGAAATGACATCCCGGCATTTTGTGCCATTCCATTCCTGAGAGCGCCATCACAGTCCATCCACCCTGGAGGGGAGGGGATTGCACAGGGATGTGTGACCAGGATTCAGGGGTGCCAAGGGACACTGTGGGGACTGCCCAGCACACGGGCACAGACGAGGCCCTGGGACCTGAGCCTAACCCTAAGGGGAGCCCCTGGAAGTCTGTGTTGTGAGAGGACAAGGTCAGAATCAGTTCATTCCTACCTTCCCACGGGGGCTGGGACACAGGCAGGAGGGGGGTGGCTTTGCCTGGACCCCAGAGCCGACCCAAGCCCCTCTGAGCTGTGTTCCATGCCAAGCCCAGCTCCTGGCTCATCCTTGCATTGCCAAGTATGCACCAGCCTCCTGTGAATGCAGATATGGAACATGTGTAGAAGTCCTACCCCTGATGGCGTCCCTCGAAGTAGAAGCCAGAATACCCCAACGTGCAGATGGGGAGCCTGGGGAGGCCCTGAGAGGCACGGGGTCTGTCCAGGGTCACAGCCCTGTGCACGCGCAGGAGCCCGCTCTGAACCCAGCTCTGTGTCCTCACAGTGGGGACACCGGCTGCACCCAGGCCTCCCCGGGGGCTGTGGGTGGGCTGTGTGGGTGTCACTGTATGGATGGGGCACGGGGGGAGGTTGAGCATTGAGCAGCGGGGGAGGGGGGCCCTCGGTGGGCTCTTGTGTGAGGAGGAAGTTCGGTAAGGGGACCCCAGGCTGTGGTGACTTCACTTCCCTGACAACAGAGCCCAACAGAATTTGGAACCCCAGTGACCAGGCAACCACATTCCACAGACAGCCCCCTGCCCAGCTCATTTCGTTGGGTAACCTCAAACCAAGATATTTACAGGCTGCCTGCCGAAGTCCGGAGGCCGTGCGCAGAAGAAACCGTGCCCTGCAGACGCGGTCCCCTGCTGGGAATTTCATGTCAGGGCTCCCCACTGCCTCTGACCATTTGGCTAGAAGCACAGAAAGGTAACACTGGGAGTCCCAGAGCCGGCCACCCAGCCCCACTCGCTCTGCTCTGACCTGTGTAGCCCCAGGTGTCCTCCCTATGTTTGTGTGTGTGTGTGTGTGTGTCTATGTCTGTGTGTGAGTGTGTGTGTGCGTGTGTTTGCGTGTGTGTGTGGATGGGTGTGTGTGTCTGTGTGAGTGTGCGTGTGTGTGTGTCTGTGTGTGAGATTATGGGCGTTTGTGAATGTTTGCATGTGTGTCTGTGTCTGTATGTGAGTGTGTGTGTGCACGTGTGTGGATGTGGGTGTCTGTCCGTGCGTGTGTGTGTCTGTGTGTGTGTCCGTGTGTGTGTGAGTGTGTGTGTAAAGAGGGGTCATGGGGGTGGGGCCACCCCGAGCAGGAACAGGCTGATGAGGGGTCAGACACCTAGTGGGCAGGTCATGTTCAAGGTCAAGGCTGGCTGTGTGGGATGGGGTGTGTGGGCGCTGCCCGTTCTGCCCAAGGTTTATCCCGATAGCCCTGCAGGGATGGGTCACTGCATCCCGGGTACAGGGCTGTGCACGCACAGGAGTGTGTCTGATCTACAAGCAGCAGGGAGACTGGGCAGGAGGACAGTGCGGATGGCCGGGCAGGGCTGTGATACCTCGGGGCCGGCTACCGGTCCCTGTCTTTGCAGAAGGCCATGGAGGTCATGGAGAGGCAGCTGGCGGACATGCCCTCCTCCCTGACAGAGGGGTTGACCCCACAGGCATCCCGAGAAACAGGTGCTGGGGATTGCCAGGCAAGACCTGCGACACCACCCGGACCACTGTCCCAGGTGGTTGTTTACCGGACAGTAGTCCAGGAGCCGGAGCCCACGGAGGCCAAGGCCGAGGGTGAGAAGGCTGGGGCTCGGTGTTTGTGGTGTGTGGGGACAGGTCGGTGCGGCCCCACCAGAGGCTGGTGTGGGGCCAGGAGAAACGACTGAGCACAGAGCACCCAGCGGGTAGACTGCAGTTGGGGAGACGTCCCCGTGAGGGTTCCTTCCCGGCTGTGGCTTCTCTGGGAGGCCCTGGGCTGGGCTCTGTCTCTGCAAAAGCCCAAGGAGAGGAAGCACGTGGGTGAGCTTCTCTCCTCTCACAGCTGCTCCACCACCTGAGGAGCTAGAGCCAGCTCTGGAGGGACAGGTAGTGCCTGCAGTGACTTCAGGAGGAGACCAGGAGCCGCCAGGTGACCCGGCACCTGCCCACGGAGAGCCTGGCGCTGTCCAGGAAGAACTGGCACCTGCTCATGCCCCAGCCCCTGTCCCTGCTACAGTTCCTGCCACTCCCCCTTCCCCCACACCAGCCCCTTCCCCTGCCTCGGACCCAGATCCTGACCGTGCCCCTGCCCCTTCCCTTACCCCTGCTCTGCCCCTGCTTGTGCCCCTGCCAATGCCCCTGCCCCTGTTGCTGCTCCTGCCCCTGCCAGAGCCACTGTCACTGACCCAGATCCTACCCTTGCTCCTGCCCCTGTCCGTACTCCTGCCAGAGCCGCTGGAACTTCCCCTGCCCCTGCCAGTGGTCCCGTTCCTTCCCCTGACCCAGATCCTGTGCCTGCTCCTGCCCTGGATCCTGCACCTGCCACTACTGCTGACCCTGTACCTCCCCTTGCAACCTCCTTGGGAAGCTCTGTCTTGTCTTACTTGTTTCCTGCCTCTTCTGGGACACTTTTGTGGCCTTCTCGACAGGGCCACCCCCACCAGGACTCCCCCGCCAGGACTCCCTGTCCCCCGTGGCCTGGCACCCGCATCCCATGGAGGTCCTGTGAGCCAGGTGCATTGTGCAAAGCCTGTGCACTCCTTCTGGGGTCACCTGGCATCTCCCTTGCAGCAGCCTGCATCTTCCTGCACTGGGTCTCCTCTGAGCACTCTGTGAGGCTGGACTGTGCCCATGTCATGGGCACGGAAGCAAGAGTCCAGAAGTTTCAGACGACCTGTTCCCAGTCCCAGTGTGTGGAGCCTGGGCCAAGGATGTTTAGCAAGCAGAGGAGGACTTGGGCCCAGGGAGTCTGAGGAAGGACGTGGCACAGTGAGCCTGCAGGAGAGTGAGCACCGTGGGAGCCTGGCCCTCAGGCCTGCTGGGAGACCACGTCCCACCCTCACTGGCTTTGTCTCCAGGGCTGGAGGTCGTCAGGCTATCCACCCTTCGAGGCTGCAGGCTGGCAGTGGCTGGCAGGAGAGGAGGCACCTGGTGCAGGAGAGAGGCCTCGGCAGAGAGGAGGCGGAAGGCACTCCCCCATCGGCAGGTGCCCTGGGGCGGGCTGAGGAGGCATCTGCAGACAGCAGTGCCTGCAGCTGGGTTCTTCACACAGACCCCCTCCTCAGGCTCAGCACATGCTTGTCTGGATGGCCTTTGTCCCCCAAATACAAAGTCTGGCCCAGGACCCCCCTCAAGCCCCGACTCCCAATCCTTTGTACTCAGCTCAAGTGACAAGAAATGGCCAATAGTTTAGGTAGTGTTGGGTGCACAGTGACATTCGTTTTTCTGGCCCGTGCTGTAACGTTGCTGGCATTTTAAAGATCTCAGGGCTTTGATTCAAAAACAGTAGGATGCCGGGAACCCCAGACAGCTTTCTGGAAACCTTCTTCTGTGTCTTGCAGCCCTCCCATCCCACCAGCGCTGCTCAGAATCACTCCAGGTCACAGACCACAGTCTTGGGACCTCAGATGGCCCAGAGATGTGCCTTCAAAAAGCGATCCTGGTGGGGCAGCAGGACACACTGCAGATTCCAGCAAATCCGCCTTCCAGAAGCTGAGGGTACTGCTGTACGAGCTGTCTGAAAACAGCTAGCTCAGGCTTCCAGGAAGATACCAGAGGCACAGGAGTAACTGAGGAGCATCTGAAGGTCAGGTAGGGGCAGTCAGAGCTTCCAACTCTTCTTCCCTAAAGCTCCTCATTCCTCAGCCTTTCTTCTGGTGATTCTGCTTGGTTTCTATTTGCCCCAACTGTTATCCATTGCCTTAGGCAGCAGAGACTCACGTATGCCTTTAAATGTTTTGGACTTTGAATGTCCTCCAGTAGCCACGTCACTCCTGGGAGAGTTGGTAGCAAGCAAGAAGTCCCAGAGGACTCCAAGGGTCTGGACTTGGTGTTTCCCTCTCCTGAGATGGGGACACCTGTGGGAAGTGCGGGTGGTCAGCTGGGGGAGGGGGGCAGGCATCTGACGTGGACAGATGGGGGTAGGTGAGGCCCGAGGCCCCCGGGGTATGTGCCTGGCATCCAGAGTGAACAGGTCTTCAAAGCTGCAGACTGGCTGGTATCATCTTCAGGCTGAGGAGGAAGGTGAGGGGAGCAGAGGGGACTGAGGAGGTTCGGCTTAGACAGGAGAGGGCTGAGCCACACTTTTGGAGGGAAAGTGGGTCAGGTTCAGGTTCACAGGGAAAGACCTTGAGGCCATTATGCCATGTGAAATAAGCCAGTCCCTAAAGGACCGACACCGGAGGACCCCACTTGGGAGAGATGGAGAGCACTCCCATTCACAGAGGTGGAAGGAGCTGCTGGGTGCCAGGGCTGGGGAAGGGGAATGGGGGGTAGGGTCTCGTGGGTAAAAGTTCATTTTGGGATGATGAAAATATGGCAATGGATGGAGGTGGCAGGTGCAGAACTGTGAATGTACTTATTGCCACTGAATTGTACGTTGACATGTGCTTCACAGTATCATGATGGGCTGTCCCCGAGGGCAATGTCCCTGGGCGGTCCCTGGAGGACCTGTGGGACACTCATCCATTATACCACAATAAGAAAATAATGTGTCAGGAGGATGGGGCCATCGTGAGTCCCTGGAGGGCCCAGGAGCAGGGAGCCTGTATCTTAGTTCTCACTCTCACGCTCTGCCCCTTGTTGGTGAGTGAGGTCACAGTAAGCACTCAGTAAATGCTTGCTAAGACACAGTGCAAGCAGATGGTCCAGAGAGAGTGCACAACTGCAAACCCACTGGTGGGCACTGAGGAATCCCAAGGGAACGCGCATCTAGACGGAGCGAGTGCCCACATTTCACGAACACCAGTGCAGAAATAGCCATTTAAAACCAAGGCAGGAACCATAAATAACCCAGAGGGCTCCATGCTCCTGGAGGCCAAGCTAGTGGCCATGGCCAAGGCCTCTGGTGGTCAGGGGACTGTGGGTCTGAGAGGTAGCTCAGTGCACCCCTGACCCTGTAGCCACATGGCCACGGTGATGTGTAAGGACTGGGATGGAAGACCTGGCTAGGGCCCATTCTGGATCAATGGCTGCTGCGGGGCTGCTCCCAGCCCCACCAGTCGGTGTCTGTTTAGTCCAGGGAGAAAACCTTTGCCCTCAAGTGTTCTTTTTAATGATGGTTGCTCAGCATTGACACAAAAAACATCCAACATAAAACTAAAGCCGTTCACAGCTGCAAATGGCCCAGAAGTGATCAAAATATGGTGACCAGAAAGAGAGGAAATTATGCCCCCAGGCAGGCCTCCCTGTGCGCAGTGGTGGCCGGGGCGCTGGTGTGCCTGTGCAAGCAGTGCTGGGCTCCACAGTTTCCCTCAAGGGCACAGAAGTAGGAACCTGCTCTGACTGCTCTGCTCAAGGCAGCAACCCCTTATGGAGACAGGGGCAGCCCCTCATGAGTTCCAGGCATCCTAGTGATTCTTGGGCACGGCCCAAATCGCAGCTTCTTCATGACCCAGGGAATGATGGGGGGCCAGCCCAGCAGCCTTGGGTCCCATAGGTCCTCTGGGGCCAGCCCAGCAGCTTCGGGTGCTGCGGGTCCCCCAGGGGAAAGCCCTGCATCCTCAGGTCCCGCATGGCCCCCGGGGACAGCCCCTCATGAGTTCTGTGTGTCCTGGTGATTCTTGGGCACAGCCACAAATCTCAGCTTCTTCATGACCCGGGGAATGATGGGGGGCCAGCCCAGCAGCCTTGGGTCCCGTAGGTCCTCTGGGTCCAGCCCAGGAGCTGTGGGTTCTGCGGGTCCTCCAGGGGACAGCCCTGTAGCCTCAGGTCCCTCATGGCCTCCAGGGACAGCCCCTCATGAGTTCTTGGTGTCCTGGTGATTCTTGGGCACAGCCATGAATCTCAGCTTCTTCATGACCAAGGGAAAGATGGGGGGACAGCCCTGTAGCCTCAGGTCCCACATGGCCTCCGGGCGCAGGCCCTCATGAGTACTGGGTGTTCTGGTGATTCTTGGGCATGGCCCGAATCTCAGATTCTTCATGACCAGGGCCAGCCCAGCAGCCGTGAGTCCAACAGATCCTCTGGGCCAGCCCCTCATGAGTTCTGGGTGTCCTGTTGATTGTTGGGCACAGCCTGAATCTCAGCTTCTTCATTACCAGGGCCATCCCATCAGCTGAGTGTCCCACAGGTCCTCCAGGGACCGCCCAGCAGCCTTAGGTCCCACATGGCCCCTGGGGACAGCCCCTCATGAGTTCTGGGTGCCCTGGTGATTCTTGGGCATGGCCCACATCTCAGCTTCTTCATGATAGGAGCAGCCTAGCAGCTGAGGGTCCCACAGGTGCTCCAGGGCCAGCCCAGCAACTGCAGGTCCCACAGGTCCTCCGGGAATAGCACCTTGGTGGGTCGTCCAGCAGGTACCTGTTCAGGTGGCTCTTGTCGTGCCACATGTCCTCCATCCCATTGGCCAGGTCAACTCCCATCACCTGGTGATAGGCCAAGATCATTCAGTGAACCTCCACCACCGACCCCCAAAAAACACCTGCATGTAATCAATGTTGCCCTGGTCCCTGTGGATGTGGGCCTAGGACTGTGGCCAGCACTCATAGCTGAACTCTTCACGGGCCACCCAGTAGAAACTGCGGTAAAGGGTGCCAAAGGGGGGGCAGGATCTCCATACCCATGTGGTCACAGAACTTCAGGTCTGCGTCCGCGCACACCAAGTCATCTACCTCATGGAGGAAGTGCTGTTCCAGAAGCGGCTGAAAATCACCAAACACTGCATGGACACATCCTGCCAGTGCGGGGTGCGACAGACCTCAAGGACCACCTGCTTCTGACCCTGCCAGAGGGGCACACAGGCCCGGCAGCCGGCTGGTCGGTGAAGACCAAGTAGATGACTCTGTGTCCCACTATGATAGGTGACCCTGTGGCCCACCATGAAGTGCTTCTGCACCATCTGCACGAATAGCTCCAGGAAGACCACATAGCTACAGTGGCAGTAGACAGGGTGGGACAAGGGTCACTGCCAGAGGCTGGCAGCAGGACCCCAAAGCTGGGGGCTGTGCACGTGTGCACCTTCTCCAAGGCGGCAGGCCCTGGGCTGCTTTGAGCAACAGCCACTGTCCTAGCCTGTCCTGAGCAAGTCTGCCCATGAGCCCTCCCTACCTTCTGCTCCCAGAGATGGGGGCCATCAGCACCCCATCTTACAAAAGGAAGCCTAAGGCTTAGGAGGTTGGAAACCTGTGCAGTCCCACAGCATCCTGGAGCCGGGAACACTCCCTCTGTGCTGAGCTCATGGGCAAACCCACTGGTCCTGTCCCCACCTGCCAGGACTTGAGCACCTTGGGGCACAGCCCTTGTTTCTGTGCCCTACAGACTGGATAGAACCAGCAGAGCCAGCCACCTGCCCCATTTTGTTTTGAGTGGGATGTTGCTGGCCCCCACAAAGCTGTCTCCACCTCCTATA
>NW_027397279.1:65071-65214 GCF_003265705.2 Callorhinus ursinus | reverse complement strand
ATGACACATTGTCAAGCAAGGAAATGTCAGTCCTTTAGACACGGGAAAGCAGCAGCTTCCACCCGCAAATGAGCCTCAGAGGGACTGGTGGCACCCCCATTCTCAGCTTCAACTGAGGCCAACCAGATGTCCCAAGGCCAGGC
>NW_027397279.1:0-71 GCF_003265705.2 Callorhinus ursinus | reverse complement strand
GCCTGGCCTTGGGACATCTGGTTGGCCTCAGTTGAAGCTGAGAATGGCGGTGCCACCACTTTCCCTGGGCC
>NW_027397278.1:65120-65242 GCF_003265705.2 Callorhinus ursinus | reverse complement strand
CAAACCTTCACCGAGAGCTTGCAGGGAACAAAAGCTCCTGAGAGCAAACCCGAGCAGCTTGCTTAGCCCGGACCGACAAGGGCGGGGCAATTCTGCCTCTGGCAAAGACATTTGGGAACCAC
>NW_027397278.1:0-120 GCF_003265705.2 Callorhinus ursinus | reverse complement strand
ATCTGTGCTGTGACTCCCATACCGTCCCCTTCCTCCAGAACCAGACACCACAGACTACGTGGGCATCATCCCAGCGCATCAAGGTGCTTGCATCTATGTACCCCCTGATCAAGAGGGCCT
>NW_027397277.1:65098-65246 GCF_003265705.2 Callorhinus ursinus | reverse complement strand
GCACCTAACTGCAAGGAAAACTGTAAAACTGTATTATGTACAACAAGTTTTAAGGGAAGGAAAGCGCAGATTTTTGTCGAGACCTATTAGTCTGTTCCATGGGGTACAAGGAGTGCCTAGAACCTTAGACAATTCCTCTTTCTCATTA
>NW_027397277.1:0-98 GCF_003265705.2 Callorhinus ursinus | reverse complement strand
GAGCCCCATGTCCGGCTCCCTGCTCAGTGGGAGTCTGCTTCTCTCTCTCTGTCCGTCATGCTGTTCTCTTTCATTATTTCTAAATTTAAAAAAATAAA